>NC_051852.1:79653645-79956676 GCF_905115235.1 Hermetia illucens | reverse complement strand
TTAATAGAAATATGGAAACTGTGGACGCCCGGGCATATAAGGAGTTGCATCGTCCTATGTAGAATTTAAGGGGGGGGGTCTCCATACATACAAAAGGGGCCTCTAAATTTTTTTCACCAAATATCCTGTGGGGTATCAAATGGTCGATTAGTACTTTTCAAAGTTAGTCTCAGTTCTGCCGTTTAGTTTCGTGTTTCGCACTGTTACTGACGAAGTTATAATATAGTAGGTCAAAATTGTCGCTGTAGTCCAAATTCTAAGAGTCTGAATGCCATTAGCACGCGAAAATGAATAATCTGACATAATATATGCATATATTTTACGTGCTAGGTACTAATAGGACAAATGTCCACTCAAATATTTTTATATAAGAAATACACAAAACCTTTCATACCTGAACCGGCCAGCTTTGGGTTCCCAACTTGTTTCACATGGTCTTAGGATCGCCATTGTCAGGATCAATATTAGTGATTGTCAGCTTTGCTAGGAGACATTTCATTTCGAAGAGCGGAGTAGGATGTTGTTGACGTCTGAATCAAGTTTCATTATTACGAGCATGAGAACCAATCTGAGATCATTGCTCACAAAAGATAATTGAACCTTTCAAAGTGAATTGAAAATCTATATAAAGATTGAAAAAGTTTTGGTTAATTAAGAGTTGGTGCAAAAAATCAAAACAAGTCTGTGAAAATGAAATTAATTAGCTTGGAAAAAGTGTGCTAGAAGACACAAGACTGTAAATTATCTACAAAACTCCGCAAAAACAAGGCACTGTAATGAAATACATTGATCGCTCTTATGGAAGTGGAGCATCGATCTTAGCATTGTTGATATTATATTATGACGACTAGTAATAGACAGTACTTCAAACATTAATAAGATCCACTATTGGAAAAGTAAGGACCTAGTTTCCCTATGTGCATGTACCGGATTTTTCTCGGAATATCTACGGCGCCGCTGGTTAACAAGAAAACATTGGCAATAATTTGAAAAGTGTTGTAAAACAGCAAAATACTTGTCACCTCAATCATTACCATATTCTGAAATACTCGATACTTGTCTTTTCCATATTTTCGCATCATGACGACCTTCTCCGGGCCATATCTAGATTCCAACGTCTTTCAATCCACACTTCAAGAGGCTTTTGGGGCAGCAAAACAAAACGCGACACGACCGCATTGCAAAATGTATCTTCTCGACGGCGCGAACTCAACCTGTCCAACTTGATGTACGTGAATAGTTTGTGATGGAACAAAGTGGAGCTAGGAGCTACTGATGGGAACTTCCCACATACCTTAAATCAGGAAGCTTGAAGGAACTAGAATTGTGACTTTGTGGAGGACAAAAGGCCGAGTCAACCGTTACGAACGAAAATTGGTTCAAGAGCGTGCGAGGCAACATGGCGGGGCTACTACGAAATGTTACTAATGCAATCTGGCATGCATTCAACGCACTACACCAAGAGGAACGAGGACTAGTCAACAAAACCAAACTTAAGGTATGCAAAATGATTGTTCTTGTCTTCAATATTTTAGCGAACGCAGCACCTCAGCAATACACATTTCAAATTCCCCTTCATAGGTGCTAACTGCTAATATCGCTACCGTTCTGGATTTATATGGACTGGAGAAAGGTCTGGACCATTACCGATCGTCAATGAATTTGAGTTTTGAACATTTTCACCATTATCTAAGGCAAGAGGTATTCTCATCATTGCCGAATAGTCTGAGCATGGCTGAGATGCGAAATTTCGAGGAGAAAATTGAAGAGGTATGTGAACCTGCCACTGAATTTTAGGTTGAAAATGGCCAGGCCAGAGGTGAATGAAGCGACTATTGCCTCCAATTACTTTTTATGGTGAAGCTGCTTGCGAATTGCGGGTATTAGTGTTCGGGTTGAAGACTGATTGCTTCACCGCTGACACGTAGCTTTTACCATTTTGGAATTGATTTCTGTTTTTTTTACCAATTTCAAATTATTATAGCTTTGCTTAGTTCAAATTCGGACAAGATAGATAGAAGATAGTTTTAAATTTCAGCATTTGATAAAGATCGGGTTAATGTATTACTGAACACTCTGTTCTGAATGATTTGAAAACACTTTTATTTAAGAAATTTTAGGATACCATTCCCAACTACGGCTGACAAACTTGGTGAATGACTCACATATGCATATAATATGACGAAAGACAGTGTTTCCCATGGTGTAAACGTTAATTCAATGGCAAATATACTACTACCACTATTGGGCGAGAAATTAGATTATTTCTTTGGAGCTAGAATACGCAATGTGTTTTATAGTAATAGGTCATCTGCCCGACACATCCCGTTCCTTACTGGTTTCATTCCATTTGTTTTCCCTTAACTAAGAATTAAAATAGTCGGAAGTCGTCTATTCATTGAGGATGGTCCGACTATTACACGTTGTTTTGTAATATTCGATTTCGGCCGAGCTGGCCGCAACTAAAGTGACGAAAGGTTATCAAACTTCTAAAATATTTAGAGATTTTAATCCGCTACCTGCCTTGATTTCAAGAATGATGGAAATAATTTCTTACTTTCATTAGTTTTCTACCAACTGCATTACCTCTATGGCTTTCAAGTTTGGATCTGAAGATCATCTTCTATAAAAATATATGAAAAGTCTATATTAATTTAACTTTAAGGGGTTCAACCCATGTGTCAATTGTATCTAGATATCATCATCATCAACGGTGCAACAACCGGTATCCGGTCTAGGCCTGCCTTAGTAAGGTCCACCAATTCGATATCCCTAAAAGCTACCTGGGGTCCTGGCCTACGCCATCGTTCCATCTTAGGCAGAGTCTGCCTAGTCTTCTTTTTCTACCAAAGATATTGCCCTTATAGATTTTTCGGATGGGATCATCCTTATTCATACAGATCATCATCCCTCATCCACCACAACCTATTGAGCCGGATTTTATCCACAAATTTACGGTCATGGTATCGCTCATAGAGTTCGTCGTTATGTAGACTACGGAATCGTCCATCCTCATGTAGGCGTCAAAAATTCTTCGGAAAATTCTTCTCTCGAGCGGGGCCAAGGGTTCGCAATTTTCCTTGCTAAGAACCCAAGTCTCCGAGGAATAACTGAGGACTGGCAAGATCATTGTCTTGTACAGTAAGAGCTTTGACCCTATGGTGAGATGTTTCGAGCAGAGCAGTCTTTCTAAGCTGAAATAGGCTCTGTTGACTGCCAACAACCGTGCGCGGATTTTATCATCGGATATCTTCAAAAGACACTGTTCTGGACACACCAGTATGACTCCGCGAACTCACCCTAAGGTATTACATCACGGGGCGGAGTCAGCTAATTCTAGCCTAATCACCTTTCTTCTATACGCGGCGTACGTGACCGCGTTTTTCTCCTCTCCTCTACCTTTCGTAGCTTATATTGGACAGATGCGATCATGGAGTTGACCGCATCCCAATTCTCTTATTGTACTAGCATTTTCGCCACCAGATTTTCTGGTACCAGCACCTCTCCTAGAGTCTCCTCTAGATTCCTTCTTTCTTCCACGAATCGCGGACAGTGGAAGATGCATGCTCTGGGTCCTCTGGGACTCCATCGCAATTTGGACAATCGGGCGATGTCTCCAATTTAAACCTGTGCAGGTATTGGAAATATTCTCCATGCCCCGTGAGGAACTGGGTAAGATTATAATTAATCTCACCGTGTCGTCTCTCCAACCACTACTTGATGGCAGGAATGAGCCTATGAGTCCACCGACCCTTTTCCAAGCGTTCCTACCGTTCTTGCCATCTATTTATGGATCTCTCCCCCTCGGCGTTCTTCGTCTGCGATAAGGGAGATATTGGCTTCGCAATGCATATCTTCGCCATCTCATCTGCCAAGAAGGCAGAACATACCCTCAAGGCTGTCCTCCTGTAGACTGCACTCAGTTTGTTAGTGTTAACTGACATCCGCAACGCCTCCTTCCAAACTGGGGTCGCATAGAGCATGATTGGTCACCATCCTGGCTATAAGCCACCTAGAGGTGTGCCGTGGCCCTCCCACGTTCGGCATCATCCTCGCCAGGGCCATGCTAGCAGATACACGTGTTGCCTATAGCTGAGCTTTCTATCTATCACCACCCCCAAGTATTTGATGGTCGGCTTGGAAGTGATGATATGATTCGCGATTCTAATACAGGCGTAATTTCTCTTTCGGCGCTTAGTGATGAGGACCGCTTCTGTTTTTTCCTCTGCAAGTATCAGACCAGAACTCTCTAGCCAACAGCACTGATTGCCTCGCTTGAGTATAACTCAGCATCTTCGAGATGCTTTGCGACAACAACCAGCGCTATGTCGTCAGCGTAACCCGCGAAGGGGGAGATTAAGTACATCGTTGTACATGATGTTCCACAGTAGTGGGCCCAATACGGAGCCCTGCGGGACATCCGCGGAAACGACGTACTCCCCCGTCATCAGTGTCATATTAGAGCCTCCTTTCAGTTAAATAACTATCGACGATAGCAGCGAGATAGGCGGGAATACCAACCTTCGCTGTGGATTTCCGTATTAAATTCCAATTGGCTGAATTGAATGCATTTTTCACGTCCAAGGTTACTAATACGCAATTTTTTGCTGGTACTACCCTTTCCATGGATTGCATCTTCGGCCAAGCCAGTAACCAATTTGATAGCATCTATGGTTGATCTGGCTTTACGGAACCCATATTGCCGATCTGAAAGGCCGCCTTGGCTCTCAACAACTGAGAATAATCTATTATAGATTACCCGCTCTAACATTTTCCCCACAGTGTCCAACATATGGGTCCAAACATATGGGTCGGTATGAGAATGGTTCACCTGGAGGTATACCAGGTTTTGGCAGAAGTACCAACTTCTTCCGCTTCCATGCCGCTGGAAATATTCCCTCGGACATGCACGCTTCTTACAACTCAGCAAACATGTCCGGCCTGGATTTCACGGCAAGCTTATCATTCAGAGGTGGTTGGAATGTGTCGGTGTTCTCCTCTTGCTGGGGGAATAACCCCTGGATGATTTTCAACAAGATGGTGGGAAAAGTGATCTACGGAGATGAACGGCCTCTGTATCGTTCCATCATTATTCTTTACATCTTTTCGTAGAGAGTCTACTTTTAGCATGAGAAATAAATTACTGCAAAATTAAGTAAAAGAAAATTTGTATAAGTATAAAACATAATGACAACGCTGGCTGCTTAAATTTGACTCCTTTAAGTTGCGTTATGTAATGTCCACCCCCTATAATCAACTGAAATCAACAAATCAAAAATATTATATTAAATTTAATTATTTCACTTTTTATGTAATTAATACATAAACACATTTTTTTAAATAAACAAAATGTAAAAAATACAATATATATATGCAAAGATCAATACGTTAAACAGTATCTGTGCAAAGGTATTAGTTGATAGCTTAATAACTTTTTAAGTCACATTCGACAGCGCGGAAAAACAGGTTTTGAAAAAGAAACCCGGGTTGTTCTTGTATAATTCTTTGGTACTTTGGACATATGTGATGTTCTGCCACTGACTTCCTAGGAACTTATTTCTATTGTGAGATTAAGGCAATATACCTAAAATGTTCGAGCCTTAGACCACCAGGATCCCTTAAAACATTGAAAATATTTATATTCTTTAGTTTGTAAATGAATTTTTACAGCAGAAGATAGCAAAAATTGACAGTTTTGTCAATGAATATGTAAACATAGCAGATAAATTTACTATTTCGTCACAAAAAAACATGCTTATTTATTGAAACAACATCATCACTCTTGAAGGATATTGGAACTTTAGTTGAAAATTAGCCAATAGTAACCGTACTGGTACGTTCCCACCTAAGTACAGCTTCACAGAAGTGGCTGTAGACACATTCTTGCATTCCACCGCGGTAGAAAACTTTCCAGTAAAGCGTATCTGACTTGGCCGAAAGATATCAGAATATGTGCTCCTTTAGATTCAAGACCGAGAGTCAATCAAGCGAGGAAACAGGGTTGTCGTAAGAGGGAAATTACGGTATGAAAAATGTGAATAAAAGGTACTAAATAGTACTTTTATATGAGCGTACTTAGGTCCTACCAAAAAGAAAAGATTGTCACCTCTGCTGTTGTTGTATTTCGTGGTTTACGCATGTACATCGTGTCAACCAATATTGTTGGATTCAACTAAACATACATGAGACACATTGAAAAGACTAAATCGTTTATTAAGGCGTAATACAGATAACACAAGGAGAGCAATGAAACTGAATAGCAAAAATCTGAGCCAAGGAAAGTAAACTTCTAATTCGAATTTGAACTTGAGTTGGTTGTTCTCCTACTGCGAACAAATGGTTGCTCTGTACCTAAGGTTCATGTTTAAGTCAATCTCTTCACCCTGGTCGCTTTGAAGGTGGATTTAACTGACTCCCGGCAACATGCATGAAAGTTGCATATACAGTGACTCAAAGTCAAAATGATCCACCCGGTATAAAGCAGTTAAAATGTGTTGTACTGATTGAAAATAAGTAAATCATGAACTACTATAAATAAAAAAATGTTGCTTAAGATGAACTCGTTTACTTTTAAGTTTGTAAAAAATAAAAAATTTATGTCATTTATAAATATAATAACATAAACATAAAAATGCATAATTCCTAGTCAAAGTGAAAATGATCCATTAAAATAAAAAAGGCAAAAACAAAGTAAATTCAAAATTTTTTTCAGCTAATTAATATTTAGTATGAAGCCCTTTAGCCACCCTAACAGCTGACAGTCTTCTTGGCATTGACTCAACAAGTTTTTTTGTGAATTCTGATGGAATTTTTGCCCATTCCTCCAAAATAACTTGCTTTAAGTGATTTCGGCTAGATTTTCTATGTTGCCTGATTCGATCGTCTAGAAAGTCCCACAAATGCTCGATAACATTCAGATCTGGTGATTGTGGTGGAGTTTCGATAACCTTAGGACAATTGTAGAGCATCCATTCGCGAATGAGAAACGATTTGTGTTTGGGGTCGTTATCTTGGTAAAACTGGAAATTCCTTTCAAGACCCAAATTTCTGGCACTGGCATGTAAATTGTCCTTTAGAATTTGAAGGTACATAAATTTGTCCATATTGCCGTCTATGACATAAATATTCCCGACCCCATTGGCTGCCATGCAACCCCAAACCATTACTGAACCGCCCCCATGTTTCACGCTAGCTTGTAAATTTTTCAAATTTAACTCTTCATTCTTCTTTCTCCATACTCGAACTTTTCCGTCGGATCCAAAAACATTAAATTTGCTCTCATCTGCAAAGATAACGTTGTTCCAGAATTCTGGACCGTGTGAATAGTAACGATTTGCAAATTCTAGCCGGCGTTGCTTATTTTTTGGACTAATTAACGGCTTTATTCGAGGGGCTCTGTTGTTAAATCCATGATTTCTCAAAACGATTCGGATTGTTTCGTCGCAGACCTTGATACCTAAATGCTTTTCAACTTCTACACGTATTTTTGGTGCACTTATTTTAGGATTGTCTCGAACCAAATTTAAAATCCATCGTTTGTCACGCTCGGAAAAAGCCTTTTTAGGACTTATACGAACTTTATTACCGATGCGATTTTCTCTAAATCGCTCAATTATATGTTGTACAGTTGAAGGACTTTTATTAACAATATTCGCTATCGCTCTTTTACTTTTTCCAAGCATAAAATGATGGATCACTACCTCCCGCCCTTCGTACGTCGTGTGTCGACCCATTTCACTAGAAAAACTTGCCGAAATAGAAATGTAACTGATGACTGCACTCAGCGAAGGGCTATAGTCAACTGCACAGTTGCACAGCTACGCATTTTAACAGTACATCACAAAAGTTTAGTACCAAGTTCATTGGAATAAGTTGCCTGGATCATTTTCACTTTGACCCCATATTCGGACCAATGACAAATATTAACAAGTAACTGCAAAGAAAATACACTAATTTCAAATATATCTTGAGTATTTATTACTAACATATCAAGAATTATTATTACGTTGAAATAAATTCATTTGTATTAACTATACTTTAATCTAACTCGACTAAAGTCATTTTCAATGGGTGGATCATTTTCACTTTGAGTGACTGTATACCACGAGTCTTACGCTCCACTTTAGCTTACTTACAAAACCCAAACAGATTGTATTTAATTTTGCCAGGCCACAAAACCAAATATCCAAGATTTGTATAGCACGCTCTTTCTCAAAGGCAGACTATTTTCGGAGGTAACATTTTCATTCAACGCGTAACATTTTCATTCAATGTCTTAGCGCTTTTGAACAGACTTTTACGTGAATGACATCGCGTCCCAATTTATGTCCAACTTAGTTTTTTATTTTATACCATACTTTAGTTTTGCGTTTTTACAGGAATTTATAGCTATTTTACAAAGTGACCACTGTTAGTGTAACGTCACCAGTTCAAGTTTTCGGTCACTTTCCCATTCAGCATAATATGATATTGTCAAATATTAACTTCGTTTTGGGTTTCTGAAACACTGAAAAGTACTGAAAATGAAGAAAAGTACTGAAGTGCTGATGAACTTCAAAAGGTACAAAAATTTAGCACTTTTTGTACTTAAAATCAATACTGCGAGGAAGCCATACACCGTTGGGACTCCCCGGTATCGATCGTTTTGTCTGGGAGGGTGTTTACGAAGTTTATATAGAGTGGACGAAAAATTATAGAAATTTTTTATTATTTTTATAAGTGAGTTATTTGAAAAATTATTTTTCCATTTTACGATAATTTCATTTAAGTGGCTACCGTTTGGTATTTCGCATTCTTCTAAACGAACATAGAAATTTTCGGTGACTGTGATATTGCAGACATCCCTCCACCAAATGATTGCTTCTAATTGACTATACACCCTATTCATCAAATATTTTCATAAAAATAAATTTGTAAAATCGGGACTCTTGAGTGGCCATAGGATATCTCTTCGGTTCGGTCGGAAAATCACAGGTCTAGTTTCTAAGATCACATATTCTAAAATTGTCGAAAATGAGTTAAGCATGGCATTGGATAACCCATTTCAAGCCACATCGACTGGTATAAAAAATGTTTTCTGCACGACCTTCCTTCAGAGTCAATTTCGACTTCTGGCGAATATCCAGCAAAGACCCATAAGTACAGGGCAAATATTATCAGAAGCCTAGGTGGAAAATACAGGGCTGTCAGAAGGTTTAAAGTTGAAAAAACAAACAAACAAATTACTGAACCCAAAGACAAAAAATAGGGAAAAACCTTTCACAACTGCTAATTAATGAACAGAATTGATTTTTGTTAATTTTGATTCATTGGAGGCCACCACTAACACTTCAGTCTAATTGGTTCTTAATTACTATTACATTCTCCATACACAATAAAATGGTCCGTGCGACCATTAAAATCTTCAAAAAATATAACCCAATGGAACTAGAAATTGCAGCTTTATGTTACTATTTTCAGTGAAAACAAATTCTTTAACACTTTACTGACCGGTCGCTCAGCAACAGATTCTTCCTGACACCGTCTATCTTTCGATTTAGACTGACGCACGGGAGTATCTGTGCGTTTTGTATGCTCGGACAAAATTGTCCGCTTTCTGTTATATGATAAATAAATTTAACAGAATGTTTATTTTCATGCTGTTAACGCTAAATTATATTTATTTTGTCTATTATAATTTTTAGCTTAAGGTATATTATCCGTAACCTATATAGTGATATATATGAACAAAAAATCGATGTAATTTGCTTTCGTAGTTTTCTGAATCACTATATCTTAGTGCCAATACAGAAGCCCGTTTCCGAATTACTATATCTTTGTCATTGTCTTTATCACCATTATCAATCCATGAATAGCTGCCAGGACAACCTGATGAATTCTTTAAATAAAATCCTCCAATCCAACTTTTTTCGTTCATTTAAAATTGTATGGAAATTTACGAGCTTCCCAAACAACTCAGCTAACGCAATTTAGTACGGACCTCAATACTAAATTACAAATTACTGCTAATATAAAAATAATTGTTTATCGCCAAGGCAACCGACTAATAAGTTATCGGTGCGTAAACGATAGAAAGCCGATTAATACACTGCCCATCAGTAAGCATGCGCCCTCTATCGCCAATATGAAGAGTTGAAAGACTTAAAAAATTTTTTTATGTTCTTCAACACATAATATACAAAAGAAATGATTGGTAAATATCCCCTTAAGATTCTACCATATGGACCTGAAAAGCTGAATATTGAGCGAAAATCAAAGGACACGGTACATTCCCATACAGTGGTAGAAACTTCAGTTAACCATATTGGAACATATTCGCCTCTGTTACCTACCACTCGGAACCATAGACGGCGATTTTTAACCCCCGACCCGAGATAACCTAATTTGTCAGGTTGCTGTCAATTACAGTGTTTTATTGAGGTCGATCGTCAAAATCTAGACGGAAATCACGCTACATGAAACAACCATTTCACTTTTGATTAAGTTACTCCAGATCAATTTTGTAGTAGGGCCCTAGGAACATCGCCTGCATACAACAGTATGTAGTGCACAGGATGTTCACTGTCCCGCAGGGCAGGGTCTATGACAAGAACAAAGAACCGAACACCGAATGGAATTCAGAAAGATGTGCTTGCAGCAGGTTCAACTTTTTTTAACAGTGGAACAAAAGCGCATCCAAATGCAACTTTCTCAGTAACATTTGGAGCTTTTTCGGTTGAGACCCCATGACTCTGAATCGAAACAAGAGACTAGGGAGTCGTATCCACTCGAATCTTCGGCACCGAAGCGAGTTCATATGCAGAAATCAGCTAAAAATGTGTTAACGTCAGTGTTTTGTGATACTAAAGGAATTTTGTTAGTGGATTACCAGCAAGCTGGTAAAACAATAAACCTCTTAGATCAACTGGGAATGAAAATTCATGAGAAAAGGCCTGGTTTGCGGAACAAAGAAGTGATTTTGCATCAGGGCAATGCACCTGCTCACACAGCTCATAAAACCATTGCTAAAATCACATAATTGAAATACGGCTGTTTGCACATATCAAAAATTTCTGACGAGGATATTGATTTTCATTAAATGAAGAGGGAAACGGGTATTTTGCAGACCTTTCAGAAAACTATTATATGGCTACGATCATTACATTAGAGCATCATTGCAATAAGCTTATAGAACTTAAGGAAGATTACACAGAAAAAAAAGTAATTTTTACAACCATAAATCCGCTTTATAATTTCCATTCCGTGAACTTTTGGTATACATACCTAGTAATTGATACGGTGCCTTAAGGGGACGTGACGGGTTCAAATTTTCTTTTCTTTTAATTTTTTTGAGAAAAAAGATATTTGAATGAAATTTGATACAGTTATTGTCATAATGTGAAAGTTAAAAAAACCATTTATGAAATTTTCCAGGCTGGTTTCTGTTTGCTACAAATTTTAATAAAATATCAAAAATTGACGTCAAAAAAATAACAAAATGACGGCGATTTTTCAAATTTTTCGATGTTTGGCGCCAAAAAGCATGATGTAAATCAAAATATATAACACCTACCTCTCTACCACCTAATTTCAAAGCGAATTGGTGAATTGCTTTTTTTAGTCACCCACGCCAACCCAAAAAACGTTATTTTGAGAAGAGAGCGTTTAAAAATTGATTACGGTATTGACAACAGTGCCTTTTCAGTACACAATCCGAATCATAACCGGTGAAACCAGTTTCCAAAGTGTCCCATGTAACATTTGTGTAAAACAAAACCTTATTGAAATCAGTTCACTGTCCGTCTGTCTGTCACACGCATTTTTCTCGGTGGAAACATGGGAACTCCGAACGCGATACAGTGAGTTATATCCTTTTACGTCGAAGTTAAGGGCAGAGGGGTCCCCATACATTTAAGAAGGAGTCAACATTTTTTTACCAAATGTATTCATGTGGGGTATCAAATGAAAGGTCTCGATTAGTATCTTCCGAAGCTGGTCTTAGTTTTGACATTTGTTGAAACGGTGGGAAGTGCGGAGGAAAGTGATCATCTCTTTAGCGGACCCATTGCGTCAGTAATTCCACAACAAAGGCGGCTTATTTCACAGTAACTCGAATGATGTCGCAAAAATGGCTATCGAAAATGCGCTAAAAAATTTGCTTGGTGTAAGATAACAACCGAATCAGAACATTTTGGATTTTGAACATGCTACCGGGTTGCTTTTCTTTTTCCATATTGGAAATTTGTCCTATCAATTATTCCAATCTACCTTACTCAATAACACGATTCAAGAATTCACCGAGTCAGTGTTACATCTTAGCTCTTCCGATTCCGGAGTTGAGCGGCGATGTCAACAATTCCTGTTGCTTTCGCCGATTCCATATGTCTGATTCGTCCTTCAACTTCTGTAATGCTAACAGCACTTGCGGAACTGGTGGATGAGGAAATACCTCCGTTGAAATACTCGGCAATCGCGTGAATGAGATCATTTTTCTGTTTCTTACGAAGTAGCACCATTTAATTCGCACCGGGTACATTGTTTCAATGGTGCTTTCATTTGCAGAAATACAGTCAACGGTTTAGGGTTTTGAGTGCAAAGTCGACTATACGCTCGATACCCTTATTACAATACGTGCTCCAAAGGTCTTACCTCTTAGGAGTTTATAATCATTTTCACCGCTTTCAGAATTTCATTCAAAGCCCAGATATACTAAATACGTCTCTTTCGAAGAATTCTTACAGGGTCCTCGGTCTTACCAATGACGGTGTATATTTTTTTTGTAACGATGTTGAGTGCGCTTTCTTGGTCAGGTTACTGACCAAAAGTGATGAAGTGGGATAGAGCATAACAAAGTGACTCTAACTATACTTTATTTATTTATTTTCCTGATCTCAGGCAATTTTTTATTTTCCTGAGGATAGCACTAAATACATTGCTTCAAACTTTCCTCCTTTATTTTAGCTTGAGACCAGCTATGTAGACACATTGGAAGTCGGATATAAATGTGTTGTGTTCATCTTATGTTTGGAACTTTCTATTCACGTTTTTACACTGCAACTTCGCCGTTCATATGAGTTCACTTTGATATAATGATGCGGTCACGTTTTAGCGTGCAATAGATTCAGAAAAAAAGGCAAAACTTCGATCTTCTATAACTTTGTTTTTTTGTATTTGTTGTTATCTTTGGATTACCTTCATACTTTTCAGTATTATGTCCATTATTATCATTTATGCTGATGCCAAATGTTGTACTTCTAGAATGAACTTAAGGGGGTTTTTCGTGTAAAGTTTTAAAATATGAAAATATGCTATAATTAACTTTATTTGGCCAGATATCATAATAGGAAGTATTTTGAGCTTAAATTTTCAGTTGGACATGATAGGTTCCGAGAGCAAGCCTTGTTTCACTTTTTAGGTCATGCATTTTGAGTCCTCACTCCCCTGCCTTTTATCCAATATCAGAAGTAAGGATATTTTCGTTAAGTACTAATTGATTCAAAATTATATTCTTAAAAAAAAATTGTTCTCTCCCCTTTCGCATTTACGGAGAGCCCCTGAAACCTAACACAAAATGATGCAACTCGCGCAACAGCGGTTCACAGACCACATATTTGAACCAAATTTCGTGACGATAGCTCCATCGATTTCGAAGTAAATCTGATATGAGGCAGACAGACACAAGCTTAAAAACATAGATAAGTCATAATCCTCCTCAACAGGTTTTAGCTGACTTCCCAGTGTCGAACTTGTATCGGGCAATCTTGTGCCAATCCACAACTTGCTTGACAATTTGGTTACACGTCTGTGGTCATTTTCGAAAAGTTGGTAATATACTATCATTTAATTCATTTGAACCAATATCGAGATGGGATATATTGTGAGGCCCAGATTTCATATAAGATTTTTTTTTCAGATTTTTGGGTTGGGTAGTTTCCAAAAATGAGTCCTACCTCACTTTAAGTTTGAACATTTTGACTCCTTACTCGCCCATTTTGCAATTTACATCGAAACGAAAATATGTTTGTCAAAGTACTAATTAAGACGTTTCATTTGATACTCTACATTAGGTGGAGAAAATTGTTTTACACAAAAAAACGATATGGTAAGTTGATGCTTTAGGAATTGATAGGATATTAACGGAATTCGATCCGCTATGTGGAGAATTAGAATAGATTTCCTAAGTGAATACCATACTTACAGCTCAGAGTAGTAACATGAGGTACTAATCTGAATTTTTACTTGCTTTCACTTTTTTTCTGAATACTTTTCTTAAAAATTTATCCAATTTCAGATTTGTTGGCTAATTTGTCGCAGAAAATATGCTGAGGCGAACCATACCAGTCTGGATGAGAAGCATTTATATAAACTATTCCGAATATTTTGCTTAGTCAGTGATTTCGTAGTTCCAGAAAACGATCCTCTTGGCACAGAAGTAAGCTTTGAAATACTCATTTATATTAACATAATCTGCACCCAAGACATTCTACTTTTCACTCTTGTAGGTCCTTCTAAACTCTTCAGAAACTGTTCTTTTGATTCAGCAAATTATGACCGCAATTGGTTTAGAATTCGAAAATGACAAACGGGTAAATCATCTGAGTCAAAACGATCTATCTTTTCGGTTTGACCAGTTCCTAGATTTAGTTGATTTTCCCGACAACTCGAATGTAATTGAATATGAGGAATCAATGCATGAGGCAATCGATGAAATGTACCAAACGTACATCAAGGACATAATAAAAAAGGTAAAAATATTATGCTTCTAGAAGCCAGTCGTAATGTTGATGCAACTATTTTCCAGGGGTTCCTACTACGCCGCGGATATCTTCTTCCTACTTTTAAAGAATATTGGTTTGTTTTACAACCATGCGAGCTATCCTACTATAAGAATCACAGCGAAAAAGAGCTATGCGGAACTATTCCTCTAGATCCAAAATTTATGGTGAAGCCAAGCATCAACACATCAGGCAAACCTGATAAATTTCTTAAGTTCGTTCTATCATCTGGGGAGAGGAGTTTTGAATTTGCAACGCACGACCACCGAACTCGGATGCAATGGATTGCAGCTCTTCAACTAGCTATAACTTATTCCTCAGGAAAAGAAGGATTTCAGAGAGACTTAATTTCGCAAAGACGGAAAAAGCGCGAAGCTGACCGAAAGCGTCGAAAAATAGAAGAAAAATTGCGAAGTGTCCACTTAAAAGAAGTCGAATTAGCCAAAACGCAACTGAAACAGGAGCAATTAGCTCGGCAGGCAGCTGAAAATCAGGCAAAGCAATTTGAAGAACTTGCTCGAGAAGATTCGCGGCGCGTGGCGGAACTGGAGGACCTTAAAACCACATTAGAACGTCTGTTGGAAGAGGAAACCCAGGCAAAACGCGATGAAGAAATTGTTCGAGCACTTCAAGCCCGAGTTCTTGCCGAAGAATGGGAGAAGCGAGAAGAACTAGAACAACTGCAGCGGGAGCAAAAATCGATGTTGGAGCAGGAGCGTCAAAAGAGGATGGAATTTGAGCAGCGGCAAAAAGAAAAGGAGAACCAGTTGGCTGAGGCCCAAATGATGCTCAAGAAGTTGGAAGAAGAAAGAATAAGGTTGGACCTAGAATTGAAGCATGCCCGCTTGAAAATTATTGAATCGGAAGCGAATAAAGAAGACTTGGAGGCGCGAATGGATGCTTGGCAACCGATATTGAAGCAAAATTCAGGAGTTCGAAGAACTCTTTCGTTTGTTGTTCCATCCCGGGAGCGACCAACGCCGATGGAATTGCGGTCGTCATCGTTTCGGCGAAAGACAGCTCAAGACTCGAATTAGTTAAAAAAAAAACGTGTAAATACTAACCAGTTAAAATGTTTACTTAGAAAAGTGATAATACAATTTAATTAAAATTAAATTTCAATTCTTACAAAATAACTTCTTTCTTTAGTTGGGTTACGTATTGCGACTGGAACTCAGTATCAACATCCGCAAGCAAACTATCAATAAGAAGCAACCACTGAAATGGTTCTTTTTTTTTACCATTACTCAACCAACATTTAAATGCGGCTCGAAAACCAAAAAAACATTACTATACAATTCCATCCAATGAATGCGGTTCACGCAATATTTCAGTGTGCATATATATATCGGGATATTTCTATTTCGATATATCGATAAATTTGCCTACAAAATAAGTCGAAAATTTCTGTCGATATTCGCGGCATTTGTTAATGAACATGCAAAAACCTTCCCGTACAGAAGCGGGGTCGACTCGTCGTGATCGGTTTCGCCATTTTATTTGATCAAATACCTGATCTGGATGCAATCACGAGGCTTTTAAATTTTGTGACCTCATAAGAGTCCCGCTGCAGCAAGCTACATCGGTACCAGTCTACACCGAGTTCATGGTTCAGCATTCATACTGGTGGATGCAAAACCTACCTAAATCTCTACTGGACTAAGGAGTACGGCACCCCTGTTGAAACACAATACCTCGCCGAGGCCCGAAGGTCTCGGTTCGCTTGAACGTAACCAACAACCCCCGAAGCTCCCACTAGGGGAGAGCTGAACGCACATACACCGGGAATTTTCCTGAAGTATGTGAATTCAGGAGCTATCCCGGCTCCCATGGTACCAGTATACCCCTGGTAAAGTTCGTGACCTATTGCCACATCAGATGAGTCCCCGTGCAGACTCGGATCTGATCGCCTTTGGAGCATTCGCCTTACGGCCGGCAAACCATTGTAGTACAGCATCTCTCGGTGCCACCACTATGAAGGTTCTCCTCGGCTACTTGGTTTTGGTTCGGCCGACAGCGTTGCCGCCCCGTCTTCCTCACCGACACCTCTGAGCACCAGGGGACAGAGACAGAACGGACGCCATTGCGGTAAATTTTAGATTTGAGACGTTCGTTGATACGTCGATCACAAAGAACACCAGTTGTGGAGCGCCACTACATCTAGATTGCGTTAATGCGTGAAGCAATTTCATAGCGCAGTTCTCCATTGCTCGCTCAGTTCTGGGCAGGACATTGCCGTTGACAGTGATTGTGCCGGTCGTCAAAAATATAGTTTTATTCAGATACAATATGAGACCGTGTTGCATAAGGCGATCATTCCATTTTTGGACAAGTTACTCGTGATCCCTTTGACTGTTTGACGTTAGGATCATCTGCATAAAGCAGTGTATAGAGCGCTGAACATTGAATGTCTCGTATGACGGTGTTCATAACAAGAACAAAGAGGAGTGGTGAGATGGCACTTCCTTGATGAACAACAACAGAGACGCGAAGCGGTTTAGATACACCTGCCACACTTCGAACTTTACTTTTCAGATCGTGGCAGAGCAATTGAACCTAGCGCACGAGTTCTTCTGCCATTAAGTGTCATCGTAGAGCATACTAGATGAATTTGTCGGGCACACGGTCAAACGCTTTCTCTAGATCCAGAAATGCAATGTAAAGAGAGCAATGCTTCTCACGCTGTTTTTCCATGAGTAACCGCATAGCGAGTATTGCGTCAGTAGTTCCACAGTTCTTAACAAATCCGGCTTGATTCATCGTTATTTCAACGATTTCGCGAATACAGTTGTCAAGAATGCGTTCAAAAATCTCCATGGTATGGGAAAGTAACCGTATCGGACGGTAATTTGAACATTTTGCTGGATTACCTTTCTTTTTCCATATTTGGACTGTGATACTTTCTTGCCAGTCAGATGATGTTCTACCTTCCTGAATAACCCGATAAAAGAATTCACTGTACCAAAGTGTTGGGTTCCAGCTCTTCACTTTCCAGAGCTAAGATCCAATGTCGTTAGCTCCTCTTGCTTTCCCCGATTTCATACCTTTTATTGCTTCCTCGACTTCAGTTGCACTGACAGGTTGAAATGCTCAAAATGTCGGCAATGAGTCTGAAAGTGGATCCAGCGGCTCGACGGTTGGTAAGAAAAGTACCGTTCTTGTCATTAACGCAACAGAAGTGTTCGATATCCTGTGTGCGTTCGTTTCGGCTTTTGGCAAGTCGATACAGATCTCTCTCGCCATCTCAAATGTCTAGTTTATCGTAAAGATTTTTGTAATGTGCCGCTCGGGTAGCAGCGATCGCTTGCTTTGCGTCCAGGTTGGCATTCTTATAAATTTGCTAATTAGCGAGCGTTTTATCGTCGAGAACCTTATGGTAGAGTCGTTTCTTTTCACGGACCTTCATTTCAACGAGGATTGCAAAGGCCGCTTTGTGGATCGGTTCTTTCATTTGTTCCACGATTCTCCCACATTCGTAATAGTTGGTAATCGCGTAAATGATTTCTTTTCACGAAATCGCCACCATTTAATGCGTAGCGGGCCACGACGACAATCAACGGCCGATGTTGAGGTGCGATGGTCTCATAGGGAACGGCTTTGTAATTAGTGACGATGGTAAAATGTCGGCGTCTTATGAGAATAAAGTCGATTTGAGTTTTACTGTTTCCACTATAAAATGTGGGGAGATGAGACAATCCTTTGATGAACTATGTATTCATAAGTACAAGGTCTTCTATTCTATTCATACTTTTTTCGCAAAATTACAAATCAGATAGAAGTTCGCATTGCACTCTGCACATGCAGCCACTTTATATTTGCGAAAATTATACTTGAATTCTTGAGAGGTACATTTTGATATAGATTGGCCTCCAGCAGAACAATTCTTGAAAAACTCATGTGCATATCTATGCTTCTTGGCTTCCAATGGAATAGCTATTCAATTTTCCTACTGGGATACTGCTGTTGGATCGTATGAATACTCTTAAAATAAATGTATGGAAAAATTCTTTTGTGTCTGACACGTTTAGTGCTGGACACGAAGTGAAGGTGGTTTGTGTAGAATTGTGTTATGTTGCCCGATACTGCAAGTGTTGGTTTTTTTTGGCCTTCATTTATGTGAAGAGTTCTACACCAGCTGCTGGCGAAACAAATTATCCACTAGGTACAAATGATCGAGTTATTCCTGAGGGTTTACTATTTCCCAGGCGCTATGTTCCATTACTAGAGCGCAAGGTAGTCATTGCAAAGTCTGCATCCTTAGAAGACACTCTCAGTATTCTTATTCTAAGTTTACTTAGTTTCAGAGTCTCTATACCAACGTTTCTATGATGAGGCAACCCCATATCGATCACGATCACTATCACGCATCTTCTCATTTCGGACATGTTATGCCACAGATGCACCTTTAAAGGGAATTTTCAAAGTATAGCCCACTCCCAAGGTGTATTTCTAACTGCCATCTCTCCGTTTTGAATCCTCTTAGAGTTCAATTGTTTCTAGTCCTAAACTAGGCTAACTACGACATTAAATAGGATCGACCGCACCGTCGATAGTTCTGCAGCTTTCTCTAGCATTTGGGCTCCAGGAAGCTTTTTCCCCCTTAGGGCTACTTCCTTTACCCCATAGGTACAAATAGTCATAGGGCTTTCTTCAGAGTTTCTGTAATCACTGTTCATATATCTTTCGTCATGTCCATCCATGTTCATCCGTCTATAGACGGAGCACTCATAAAGGAAATGTTCCGCGGATTCCGCTTCCTCATCATAAAATGGGCATGTGTCATTTTGGAAATTTATCCAGTTAGTGAATTATGTCTAATTAAAACACACAAAATGCAAAATTTCCTGCTTCTCGACAAGATAAACTTTACAGTATATTTGTTTGTTTCAGACAGGAAAAGTTTAGTGTGTCTAGCAGAATTTAGGCTCGGCCGCCTGTCACTATGGGAAGCTGGTTCCGAATTGCTGATTGAAAAATTGAGTAATGTATTTCAAGCCGCGCCAGATGACATGTTCATGGTACCAGCAATACCCAGACATACAGTTCTATGCAGTGCGACTAGTTTAAGTTCAGTCCCCATATAATAGTAATAATAATCGTTGGCGCAACAATCCATATTGGATCTAGGCCTTGAAGTGTGTTAGAGCACTTCATTCAAGACCGTAACGGTACACTACAGTAGACTGTAGGAGGCAATGTGGTCAGCATTGCGCTCGATTATTACCCTGATTTGATTCAGTGTCACCAGTGAGATTTGAACCGCGACCAGTCCCCATGTCTAGACAAAAGTCTGCCTACCAGCCCATATGCCCATATGTATGGGTTCGATTCATAATGCATCATCATCAATGGCACAACAACCGGTATCCGATCTAGGCCTGCCTTAATAAGGAACTCCCGACATCCCGGTTTTTCGCCGAGATCCACCAATTCGATATTCCTAAAAGCTGTACCATATAGCTTCCTGTCCTACGCCATCGCTCCATCTCAGGCATGATCTGCCTCGTTTTCTTATACTACCATAGATATGGCCCTTATAGACTTTGCGGGCGAGATCATCCTCATCCATATAGATTAGGTGCAACTTATTGAGCCGGATTTTATCCACAACCAGACGATCATGGTACCGCTCATAGATTTCGTCGTTATGTAAGCTACGGAATCTTCCATCCTCATGTAAGGAACCAAACATATGATGAGACGTTTCAAGCGGAAGAGTTTTTGTGAGCTGAAATAAGCTCTGTTGGCTGTCAACAACCCTACGCGGATTTCATCGTCGTAGCTGGTGTCGGTTGTGATTTTCAACCCTAGATAGGAAAAATTATGAATGGTCTCAAAGTCGTAGTCTTCTATCTTTATTCTTCTCATTTGACTAGTGCGATTTGATGTTGTTTTTGTTTGGTTGGCTTTTGGTGCTGACGTTTCCATCATATATTTCGTCTTGCCCTTACTGTTGTACAGCCCAAGATCTCACGGGCGACCTTAAAGTCAATGAAAATATAGTGCAACAGTTTTTCCATCGCTTGCCCCAGATAAAATCTGATCTGTTGATGATTTGCCTGGAGTGAAGCCTCTTTGTATGGGCCAATGATTATCTGGGCATATGAAGTTATCCGACCTAGCAGGATAGGGAAGAATATCGGTATGCGCGATTCTTTCGTTCCGTTGCTAGCTTACATTGATCGCCGAACCAGCCGTTCCGACTTTTTTTCCGACTGAGGTCAAGTATGTTTGCGGTCGTATGATAAAGCTCTTCAGGTGATTGTGAAGATCATTTGTTGATGCTTCATCTCCAGGATCTCTGTTGACTGTGGTCATTGCGGCATGCATTTCTCCCTTATAGGTCTGTGCTGTGGATGGCTTCAGTGTTAACTCTCATCTGATTGTCAGAGGGGAGTCTAGGTGGTGTTGTTATACGAGCCCGGAGCACCATGCCAACGAAATTGTGATCCGAGTTTATATTTGTCCACTCCCGCTATATTTTCTGACATTCATCAAGGCTGAGGTGGCGGCGTTCAATCAACGGTAATTGAATAATCCACAATCCGTTATCATTAGTATCCTTATGTAAGCTATGGGAGCCGACGTATCGCCTGAATACAGGCTCCACCCCTACTTGGCTGTTAAAATCGCCATTTTGTATGATTTCGATTTTAATATCATACCTCTGACAAGATTCGAAGGTTCGTTTTGTCGCCATATTATATAATCACCTTTACATATTTATTCCGAAGAAGCTTCTTATCTAGAACAATTTCCAAATAATTCACTTCAGCTGAGAATTAAAGGGTTATTTCCTTCATCCCTGGAAGGCAAAGACAGTTTCCTCTACGATGCGTTATATAGTTTCAATAGCTAACAGAGCCACGTCATCCGCATAAGCTCCGGCGTGTATTGGTAAATTTTATAGTTCACATAAAAGTAAGTTGCTCAACATAAAAGTGGCTTTAGCACACCTTCCTGGGGGCAACTTTCCGTCCTTCTGTTATCACCCACTTCAGTACTCTCTGCGTTATCATAGCATAGATCCACTTAATTACAATTTCATCCACACCATGCTTTCTGGCAGGCTCACAAACTGTTTGCGAAGGTGCACAGTCAGGGGCTCTGTCAATGTCCGCGAACACTCTCATGGCGTAGTCGCCTTCAGAATTACATCTTCTATCTTTGATATCAAAGAGTGAAGCGCAGACTCACAGGATTCTCCCCCCTGGTAAGAATGTTGGTTTTCATTTATCGGATACGACCTTAGTTCCTCTTCGCCTATGTGGCACTCAACCCTCCTCTCTAGACATTTCAGTGGGAATGATGTTAGGCTGATTCATCAGGAGGACTTTGGCTTTAAATAGTCACTTTTCCCAGGCTTAGGTATGGAGACTTCCTTAACCTTCTGGCAAGAGGTAGGCACGTAGTCGAAAGCAAAACATCCTCGAAAAAATAATTCTTAGAAGTCGCTCTAGGTGCTCTCCTTTAGCACGATTCAGAAGTCATCTAGTTAATTTCCTGAGTGTTTGCAGTTCTTGATTCCACCAGAACACCTTTTTACCATTTAAGTTTCGGGTAATAGGACAAACCTCTTTAAACCACTACAAATGTATAAATTCAAAGTTTCGATAGTGAACCTGCACAAACGCAGTCATGAGACCAGCTAAAGAAATAAAATCAACTAGTTTCTCTCCTCTAGGACCATGTTTGCTGTTCGCCCAATAAATATATTGAGCGTTTGCATCACAATCTATTAAGAGTTCAAGCAGACAGTGCAGGCTTTCCAATATAATGGAGAGCATCTTCTTCATAGATTTCCCCGGAGGAGAATATGAATTAGGCAAGTCCTGCGAAATCTGTGTCTATTTAATCAAATCGACCACATCAATAACAGCAATAAATTTAGGATTTGTTTTCTAAATGGACTGGTTACCTTCGCTTAAGTGCTGAACAGAGCGTTGGCCACTAAATGCAATACGGACCACCTACAACCAGAGGTAAACTTCCTTGCTGCGCAAATGTCATAACTTTTATAACTCTGCTTTCGTAAGAAAAGTACACGGAGCATAGTGACAACCAGAAGTCCCCCATTGCATTGGTCAGGCGAGCAGGAGCCACCACAAAAAATAATTTATTACGAATGCGCTCGCTTTATATTTTTATAAGTAACTGCCAGTTGCCGGGGTACTGAAGTTTCTTGGCTCCAACTGTGACGTCACACAACATGGCGCGGGCTTTCCAGTCAGTTTGAATTTGGTTGAAGTTTCAAATGCTGATAATTTCAAAACACACCGTTTTTTTCAAAAACGGTCTTTGAGCGTTCGTATCATCGGAGTACGCTGGTCTGACTCTATCTCAAACGAAGAACTCGGTCGGCCTGACATATGCACTGTGATTGGAAGGCGGAAGCGGCAGTGGGTAGGTCAGACACTCTCTCAAGATGACTGACAAAGGGCATTTGGCGCAGAACAGCAAATGATTGGTGCGAGGGTCTTGGAAGGTCGTGGCAACCATATATCTCTTTACATCTTGAATAGTGCTACTAACGTATAAAATCCGGTTCATGTAAATTATGCATTCGAAATGCGTACAGTCGGCTTTCTTATTATAAATTAAAGTACTTCCTTGTTTTTCGTGGGCAAGACCACCTCTTGTAATTCTTTTACTTTTGATGAAGGAATTTTTCAATACCCCCCCCCCCCCCCCCCCCCTCATCCACAGCGCCAGCTCGTATGGGATGGACATGAAAGTTGCCAGCCTGATTTCTTCGACATTCACTGCTTCAGTGGAAGCCACATTTCTTAACTATTAAATGCAGTTAATCATAGCAGAAGTAATACTAATAGTCTTAAAGTGCTTATTGTTATGTATGGCCAATTTAAAATTAAAATTAATTAATTAACGGTTTCGTCAAATTTTCACGGGGTTGGGTTCTCAATCACAAATAAATTTCATGTAATTTGGTAACATCATCGTCGCCGGACAACCAAAACAAATGTTGTACAAATGTCATCCAGAATTTCCCTCATGCGGCACCGTCGTATGCATTGCCAACCTCCGAGGTTGGAAAATTAAATTCGTTTTACATAACTTTTTGACATTTTCGTCTGGCCGGGAGGTGCTGCATTTTTAGACGTAGTGAGAACTTCCGCAATTTTAATCGCAAATTCCATTCGTGTTACAAGCTTGTGCGTGTAATAAATTGAAGACAAAATAAGATGAGTTCCACACCAGCTGACTGCAAATTGTGTGCGAAAATTGGTTTGAGGCCACTCACACGGGAAAATGTTCTTTTTTACTATATTCCAATGCAGAGCGTAGTCTCGTATGCGGCACTTTCAGTGAATATCATGAATCCGACGCTGGTAGCGAGGTAATGGAGCGAATGCCACAGTTTTGTAGTCTGAAGTTAACCTTTTCGTTCTGCAGGCTCGTGCCTAAAAAGGACATTACCAATGTCCTCCTGCTTCACACTCTCTTCGGTGTCACGTTGTATATTTACAGCCGGCCCCATTTGAAGGCAATCACAACCGGCAAGAGGGCAGCCTACAGGTAAAACATTCACTGAATCTTGAGATGCTGAGACAAAATGAATCCGTAATTTCAGCCTGCTAGGCGGAGCACTCTTCTCCATGGGATCGGTTCTACTATGGGCAATTGTCCGCAGCGGAATACCGAAGGCAAATTGCGTCGCCACAGCAGCTGGACTAGCGTCCGGGGCAGTAATCCTCAAGCTGGGACACGACTACTTGGAGGATTGCGACAAAGCTGCATCAAATAAGAACTAAGGACTTAGCGGCGTAGTCGATAGTTTAGTAAATATGTTAGCAAGGTTTCTTCGGGTGATGAAAATCCGGCATTTACTTGCGAAAATTTCAGGAAGTCATGGTCATACTGAGAGGCAAATTGTTGAGTCGCGACAAGTGCAATTTTACACCCCATGTTGGACTATTTATTTGCTGTATCGCTATTTTGTAATTTGGATAATTTTGTAAAGGAGTTGTGTGAAAATTACCACGTTGAGTCATTTACATTATAATAAAATCATTTCTTAAAAAGTTATCGCAGTTGGACTTTGTTATCATCCAAGTGAGAATATTTCGCAACATCCAATTGAATTGGGGAATAGATAGGGCAAGCACGCTTTAATCACTTTTATTGCGTCAGAACGCGGTGCGCTTTGTTGAATGTTTCAGCCAAAGATTCGAGTTCGAGATTCTGAATCAACAGCTTTATGTATGTGTTCGGGATGATGTTGGGACAGTGATCCTATTATTGGCGGGAAGATCTTTTAGTTTTATTCCCCTTGGCCATCGCCATGTTGACACGAACACTGGCGGCGCGTGCAATGAACCATTCCTGTTGTGCGACTATTTTTGGATTTCATCAAATCCGCTTTTTAAGACGGGCGGAGTAGAGCAAGAGTTGTCTTTCAATGGTTCATGAAATTATTCAAAATGTTTTGTGCGTGCTCTCTAATTTGTTCCGGGCAGTAATCCCTAGCAGCATGAGATGCAAGCGCTACTAGAAGTTGAACACCAAATTTCGGAATAAATTTTATCCTTCCGTTTATTTAGAAAAAAAGTATATCTAACTATGCTACATTGTTGGGATTGTTGTGTTGTATATTGTTTTATGATCTGCAACCAGACGCTATTATCGCAAAAGTAGCAACCTATTTTTACTTGACAGCATGGTATATTCCAAGGGGTACCGGATTAGTCGTAACATTCTTGGTCAGCACAAGTCCGCACTGATTGCTCAAAAACTTCCAAGGAATTTAATATTTGATGATATGTGGAGTGGGGTGAGCCGTAGTTAGTGAATCTGCACCAAAAGTTTGTTGTCTTACCCGGGGGTACTCACATAGAAAATGTTGCGTAGATATCCTTGTTACAGGATGGACAAGTATCATCTTGTAATATTCCTATACTGAATATGTATATGCCCAGATAGCGAATTATGGCCAGTGAGAATGCCAACCACATTTTTGTAATTCTTCCTGCTGCTTTCCGAAAGAGTGAAATTTGTAGGATGTTTGTTTCTGAGTTTGGTGTGTCTAGCAGCATTTAGGTTCTGCCACTTGTCCTCATGGGGAACTTTTTCCCACTTTTTGATAGTGTACAGTAAGGTCTTGAATGCAGTGATCTAACACACTTCAATGACCAGATCCAATTGGATTGTTGCACCGCCAGTTATTATTACTTCTATCCTGTGCCAGGTTTTTGCTACTGACACTTTAATGCTGGTTGCGTTCATTTGTCTTTACGCGACAGACAACAGTTACCTGAAGTAGTTTTACCATATTAAATGTAAGTATTGAGTTCAAACGATTTCTACACTCTTGAACGGTTTATGATGTGAGTCTAATGGCCGCTTAGACTGAAACCATTGGACAAGATGCAACCCTGAAGGACTCCGCGTTGTTCCTCAAATTCCCCTGGGATTTTCTTTCGAAGCAGCACGTAATATTTTGCGCCATCACTCTTATAATAGTTGCTCTGGAATGCCCATCTTGCGTAAAGCGCGTCAGATCCACTCCCTGTTCACGCTATTGAAAGCTATCTCGAAGTAAATGAAGAGAAGATGAAGTGAAGATTTGAACTCCCCACATTGTTCCAGAATTATCTGTACTGTGTTGGTGTGGTCAATGCAGAACCATCCCGAACGGAAACTAGTTGGTTCTCCGTCAAGTTTCGAGGGGTTATTGGTTGCATTGTAGGATTGGTTTAGAAATTATCTTTGCCACACTCAAAACGGGCGCCGTTCTTTGGAATTCTAAAGATCATTCCCTTTTTCTACTCCCTGGGAAAGATCTAGGATTTTTATTTCTGTCCGAGTGGAAATAGTAGATCTACAGTAAATGCAGGTACAGCGATAAATAATTGTGATGTCACCGACGAGCCCAGCGGCTTTACTCCATTCAAAGCCGTTCCTGATCGAAGTAGTTTCTCTTCTGTTTAGACCGATCGGCTTCCACAATTCCACAAGTCAGCCAGATCTTATGTCGTCCCTTTGGGACGTGGCCGACCAGCTGCAAGCGAAGGTAAACCACCATTAGATGGTGATCCCTTTCGATGTCAGCGCTCCCTTGTTGCGCACATCCAGGAGACAATTACCAAATGCACCACTGTTTGCAAAGTGGTCAATCTGATTCCTCGTACGGTATGGGTCAGTTGAAACCCAATTGACTTTATGAGAGGCTCTGTGTTCGAACAATGTGCCAACATTGTCGTGGCAGCGGAAACTGAAGAAATCAATAAATTTCTCACCATTATCGTTACCGTCGCCAAGACCGTGCCTCCCCGTCACAAATCCGAGTAAGCTGTTGTCAGAACACACGTTGGCATTCAGATCACCCATCATGATCGCAATGTCATCTTTAGAAAGCCTCTGGACTGTATGTAATTGCTCGTGGAAAGCATTCTTCTCAACTATGTTGGAAGTCTCTGTTGATGCATAGCACTATACAGTTGTGATGCTTCTTAACCTGGACCGGAATCTTGCAGTGAGAAGTCTGCCAAAAGTCACCTCCCAGGTCAAGAGCGGCACCTACCTTGCGGTAGCCGTCAGTAACAATCTGAATTCGCATCTGCTACCACTTGGCTTTCCACAGAACAAAAGTACATTGACATAAGAAGGAGGTGAGTACTGTCCAGAGTCCCACCATCTAACTTCGCTTAGACGCAGAGTGTCAAGCTTACATCGTTGGAATTCTCGCTCGAACATTCTGGCGACCGTCGATACCGTTTCCGATACTTGAAAACTTTTAGTAGCGAAGCACTGAAATAAGTACTTATGTTATTTGTTAAAATAAAATCGACTTGCAAAAAGGAAAAGCTATGTGTTTAAATTGTACAATCAATGCCCTTGTTAAGGAGCGTGCGCACATTCCAGATACAAGTAACATGCTGCTTCCAGTAGCCAAAGGTCAGATCCTATCTGAGGTGTTGTTGACATTTCGGTAGCAAAAACGTTTCGAAATTTTCAGGTTGCAAGCCCAGAAATTTCGATCCCTTTTACAACAACCAGGGAAGACTTTGAATATATTTTTAGGCCGATAGGGCATCTTCCTTGGCTATTGCCCTCTCAGCAAAAATAGGCTAATAATCCTTTGGCTATTCTTCCATAGGTACAAAGTGCAATCTGTCAGGTCTAGCATTACATGTCGCTTTTTCGAAGGATCAAGTTTAAAATGAAGAAATCTATGTTACTTAACCATTCCATTTTTTTTTAATTTTATCTTGAAAATTAATTCAAGCCAGATACTATGAAATGCTGCAATTTTTTGCGAGTTGCGAATTGAATACGCGTACTTTGGCTTCATTTACTAAAGGTTCGCTGCCTTATCCTCGAAAATGGATCCCGCAAGAGAACCCTCCACTTTTTTCGTTCTCACATGGACCATTGGCCAGTGGAATGATCGCCTCATGCAGTAGGTTCTGCGGTTAAAGCTGGAGGGACAGTTTTCGACAATCGAATCCTGGTTCGATCTCTTTCAGTGGCAGAGATCTTCCCATAAATGAACGAAATAGTTATCTCGGATCTGTGGTTTCAGTCAATGATCACTGCACCATGAAATCACTTTGTGTATCAGCGTAGCTTGCTAACTCAGGCGGACATTTGCGTTATTCACCTAACTAGCTTTCCGATTAGCAAAAGCAATGGACGCCGCCGCGCTATAATGGAGGTGAAGATGTTGCTTTGTGAAGATAGTCCCGACCAATATGTTTGGATGAGTTCCATTTTCGCCCTGCCCGCTCGTTCGGACAGACAGTTGATGGGTTGCAACCATCCTTGTTTATTTCCGGCCCAAGTGGATTTACACCTCCCAGTTGGTAGCCCCGGATAATTACTATTCAACCTGGTGGTGAAATAAAGTGAGCGGCTGCGACGACCACCCGGCATAACACGAACTTATGAAAGGGGGAAAGGAAAAGATGGCTTATGATCTTATATCTATGGCATTCTGTTACATTACTACACCACAGAGGCATCTCGTGGAAACCGCTCCAAAGATAATATTACGCTACTTTGACCCCGATAGTAATCTTGGCAGGGCTACAAATACTTTCATAATTATGACATTATTTAGTAGGCAGTGCAGGCTGTTCATGCCTGATCCCGGCTCTAAACATAAACTCCCCCGCGTAACATACCTAGTTGCACAATGGGAGCATTTAAGGCGACTTCACTTTCTAGCTCAGACCCATAATATCATGACAACAATAACAATTACGACAGAATCTTGTTATTAAATTGAGGAATTCTACTATAAATATATTAATATAAATCTGCAATGGTCAACTACTGAAAAGGTAGAAAAGCCCATTGCCCCAGTGGCGTGGCACCGTGGAAAGTAGTTATTCTGACATCAGAGGGAGATGCCATCGAGGAGTTCGAACAAGGGTTACGAGAAAAGCTTTACAAGCTCGAGCTGTTTTACACTCCCTTGTCAGGAAAAGAAATTAACGTCATCCACGTGGAAACCCAAGCCATCTCATGAAGGCCACGACCCAACGTATCGCCTGAATACGGGCTCCGCCCCTACTTGGCTGTTAACATCTCCTAGTATGATTTTGATATCATTCCTGGGACAGGCTTCAAGGGTTCGAGTTGTCAGCCGTACCCAATTTCCAACCTAAAAGACCAGTTGAAAATCAATTTTTCTTGTTTTTAGGCGCGAGGGGTCACCTTCAACCTCCTTCGTCTGCAGCTTTTCGTTAAGAAAACTCCCAGCGGTCACCACGTGGAAGTGGGATAAGGTTTGATTGCTGCTTCTAGAAAAAATATTTCATGAATCAAAACTCAACACCGTCTCCGTCGCTAGTAACGATTTATTGTCATGTATAAAAATCCAATCGTTGGCAAATTTGTCGCAAAAATGAGGTAGCATAGTTCCCGATAATAATTTACAGTATTTGAAGTACTTGAATTATAAGATACAGCGGTCCAGCCTGTGGCACTCTATTGAACATGCTCTTTCGCCAGTCATACTAGTAATCTTGACTAACAATATTTTTGTGATGTTAATGGTTTTCAAGTAGGTCGAAGAGCAATCGGTTTTACATGCCTGGATAGACAACTATGTAATATTATGACTATGAATATTATATTTCACTGTTCGCTGCAAAATATCCCTGGCCGTACCCGTCGTGACTGCCAACTGCCACGTGTTGTCGGCCTAATTTGCTACATGAAAATGCCATTTTACACGGATCGTTTTACACAATAAGGACAACCAGACGATACCGGGCCTCAGTTCATTTCCTTGAAAGTCTCCAACTCTTCTTTCTTGCAACGGGGTTCGTGTTACGTAATCATATGCGAAATGCTGAATTCCACAACAGCTACTCTCCGATCAGGGCCTATTTGCCCCACAATTAAAAATAAAGGGCTTCAGTTGCAATTGTTTTTTAACGGCACAGTAAATCAATAATAAACTAAGATAATTATTTTGAAAAAGCCTTTCCTTTGATAAATCCTGAATTGGAAAAATGAATTTGAGCACGTTTTTTTCCGCCCAAAAAATGGATTATTATCAGCTTGGCCTTAGCTACTTCACCGCCAGTTTTATGAAAAACATTTCCACGGACTTTCCATCTATGAAGTCACTCAGAAGTGGCCTCTAAATCATCAACAAGGATGCGATCATTTACCAACATTATTATTTACGTACATTTGAATAAGTAAATGGGCGATAAGGCTTTGTGTAAAACAAAGGTCTAAATGAAGCGCTGCACGCAAAAAGCCGAAACAGTTCAGTATTATTCCTGAAACGATTGAAATTCCACGTTTCCAACATAGCACAAAATTTATTACGAAAACTAGCTAACAACTGGACTACATTCACTCTTCGTTACCACTATTGAATCCTGCTTTCCACCTCTCCTTCATTTCCCTGAGTTTGTTCCGCTTGCGCGTTTTCTCTGCGATTTTCTTCGACTCAATGGCTTTTGTCTGCGACTCTATCGACATTTCACCGTTCAACATGTTATCCAGCTTCGTCAACAAGATCTTCCTGGCTTCCTCTCTATTTCTCGAAGCTACTCTGTGTATGTGACATTTGACCACAATGTTTGTGGGTTTATGACGGAGGACACAACAATTGGAAGTCTTGTTTACGGCTTGCCCACCTGGACCACTTCCACGTACGAACTGCTCCTCTAAATCATCTTCATTCAATGAGGGGAACCGAGAGTAATCGACATTTTTGAACTTGGTTCTGATCTGGGCAGTGGCAAAAGAGGAAGTACGTTGCAGGATTATACCACGAAAGAAGCCGGCAGACATCCCTAGATGACTCGACCGTTGCGTAAGAGAGTCTCGCCCCGCTAAAATCATAAGTTTCATATATTTTTGCCAAATTACTGACTTACTCGACCTTCATACCTTGAAGAAAAACTCAATTTCTTTCGGGTCTTTCAAGTCCTTATTCTCACGGAACTCGTCCCGAATCCGTGAAAGGAAGTAGTTCTTGTCAGTATATTTCAGTTGGTGGCCGTACCGGATCAAATGCTTGTATAACTTTAAAACTTGCTGGCGTGATGGATTCACCATAATATCGGACGAATCAAAACTTTACAGTAGAAAAACAAGTGTGGATTTACGCAAGTTGATAACCGCGAAACAACCTCACACTTTTGTTGACATTTCACACGTGCGTTCTAGCAGTTGGTATGAACGTCAATTTAATTAAGTCATTAAAACTTCAAGTTAATTTCCTAAGGAACAATAGAGACACAAAGAAATAAAGGCACCCAATTGGCGCCCACATTACTCTGCATCATAGCATGCTTCGTCCAAAAGCCCTTGCCTGGATGTTTATTTCAATAGAACCGCCTAAAATGCAAGCATTACCAAGTGCATCAAAATTTCCCTGTTGTGGAATCCGGTGAGGCAGCCAACTGTTACGATTAGTTGGGGGCCGTTGGAAGGAAAATATTTGTTTTACGAAACAGCTGTTTCGAGGTGTTTGACACTAAGTAGAAGGTAAACGCAGGTTTCGGTAGATTTTTCTCGACCAAGTGTTTTTACAGTTTAGGCCCGTTTATTTTAGCCCTTCAGGTGAACAAGGAAGTGTGAGGACGAGTAGTGAGAGTGCTTTGCATCGCGAATTCTTGGAAGGATTTATCTGCAAATTTCAGGTGAGTTCTAATTTGTTTCTTAGACTTAGAATCCTTCCATTTTTAGAATCTCCTCCTAACCAGTGATGGAATGACGAAATTGGGGATTTTGCATATGAGGAGTATAATTTAACTATTGTAGTTCCGTTGGAATTGTTTAATTCTGGGTTTCTAATCAATGAATGGCGTCCGAAAACCAAAGATTACATCCTTTTGGTCCTGGCTCATTCCACATTATTGCTCATACAAGGATTTAGTTCTGTACAGACGGCTCGGAATATTTGTCACTCCTTCAGCATTATACAAGGAGGACAAGTTTGTTTTTAGTAAAAGCCGACACGGTTCCGAATGAAGGGTCTTGAAGGAACTAGAAAACAGTACGGTTAAATCGTTCAACATGTATGATACATATATATTAAATGAAAACACTTAGTAAGTCCATAGCAGAATTCTTAGTTTCGCAGTTCCCAAAGAGCATCAAAGTTTTTTTCAATATCTTTGGTCAGTTTTGTTTACATTTTCCGGTTTATCCCAGTTTTTAATTTGAAAGTTAGTTAACAAGCAACACGGTAATTGCAGTGATAAGGACAGGGTAAAATATTGCTAGAATGAATAAGAAAAAGTTTTATTCATTTTGGTTTTCACTGACTTATAAGAAGATAGAATATCTTGTAAATGTGATGGTTGTGGTTACAGCAAAATATCAGAATGAATTACGATAGGATTCCAGGCATTAGACTTTGCTTCCCTACTAGAAGTCATAGTCTTGTAACTGATGAGTTCCTTCATTTCGTGTTATCTTGGAAAGCCGAAGTGAGTACTGGTCAAATTACATGTCATGAACAAACCTGATGCAAGCGAATTTTGTCGTAGTTCTCCTGTGTCTGTGAAATATGACAAGGAAGGATGAAAAGAAATTACCAGGTGAAGTGGATGCTTGGCAGCGCAAATTCAGTAAAAGCTTTTTCGGTACACTCGAATTGTTTATCTAAATGAATCTTTAACATCGGACCTGCTTCTCATTGTGATGTTCACAATGTGAGAGCTTCTAAAGAGAGAATGTTATTATTTTCCGAGTTATCACAATCTCGGCAGATGTCGGATTTTACCTAATACTAGCACTAAGTGCCAGGCATTTAGGCTCAGACGATCCTACCTACTTAAAAACTAAAGGGACGCTGGTGGTAGTGGCCGGTGGTAGGTCAATGGGAGAATCCGTCCAGTACTCCCCGCAACATCGAGCACGTATGCAGAATGGTGTACTTTTGCCTGGTTTGAACCAGACTGTGCGAAAGTCGCAGGACATCAAGGGAAGCCGTGAGGGATTTAGGTACAATACCTGTAGCTGACAATATTTTGGGAACTACAACCACCCGGTCGAAACGCCAAATTTCTTTGATTTGCCGAGTTCATAGTCATAGTTCAGCTTCTTCCTACATAGTTCCGCTCATGTTGCTATCATATTATGAGGGATAGCAACATCAATAATATACGCGGAGCGACCCGTCTTGTCAACTAACAGTACATCAGGCTTGTTGTGTGGAGTATGGCAATCAGTCAGGACTTGCCGGTCCTAATACATGCTGTAATCAGAACTATCAAGTACTGCTTGCGGCTCATATCGGTAAACCGGGCATGTTCCCGTGATCAGCCCATGCTTGTATTCAAGGTTTTGATGGATAAACTTACATACAACATTATGCCTGATGATGTATGCACCGGTGCCATAACAGTACAGCCAGAAATGAGCTGGTCCAACGTCTCTAACACCAAACCACACATTCTGCACTGGTCGGTCTCCACCTGTTCTTTCATGATGAGCTTTTTATAAGCTCGGGTGGCGACCACGCCGTCCTGAATGGCACACATGAACCCCTCCGTCTCAGCAAAAAGCTCCCCAGCACACAGCCATCTGTTTGATAAATGCAAATCGACAAATGGCTATCAAAGATAATTCACGTGTTTACCGTGCATTGCCTTCGACTTCCATTCATCGATCTGCTCTTGGTCCGACTTCACCCCACTCAGAGGATTGAAAGAGTCAGTCCACAGTCTGCCTTACAGACAGCCGCATGCAAGGGACTCGCCTGCTCTTTGCTGTAAAGATAAGCGTGCAGCGAGTCGACTTAGCGCCACCACGCCCCTACCTCCGATTTCGCGGGGGTAGGTTTATCCGCTCCACGGTAGACTTTGGATGATGCATTCGGAATTTGGACATAGTTGTCCGTATCCGCCGCTGGATGTTTTCCAGATTGGCCTTCGTCCACGGCGATATTTCGAATGCATAAGCCAGCGAAGGGATAGCGAATACATTCAACGTGCTTATTTTATTCTTCCCCGAGAGATGCGATTTCGGTACCAGCTTTACACGTCGCAAGAATTCGACAGCAGAGCATCCTTCAGATTACCAACTCGAGCATGGATTCCTTGCGGAATTCCTTGGTACTAGAAGTAGAAGTCTGGAGGTCACCAATGGTATGTCCTGTATATGGCTCGTGATGACCTTTGCGGATGGCTTGGATTCGTCATTTGTCTAACCGAAACTCCATCCGAATATCACGGCTGAACATGTCCATTATTCGCAACAGACTTCTAAGGTGGTCGTCAGTGCCAGCATACAGCTTGATGTCATCTAAGTACATCAAGTGTGTCAGTTCGCACTTAGCACGTAGGCCATACTTTATTGCAAAACCATGCCCTGTAGCACCATTCAGTAGCCATGAAAGGGGGTTTAGTGCCATACAAAACCAAAGGGGACTCAACGAATCCCCCTGGAAGATGTCCCTCCGTGTACGGATGGACTCTGAGGTATTAGCACCCTCAGATGTACACACCGTGGTATGCCACCCTTCCATGACTGTGGCCAAAAACTTTATTAGTCTCGGATCAATGCGATATAGATGTAGGATATCGAATAGCCAGGTATGCGGAACGCTATCAAAAGCCTTGGCATATGCGATATAGCAACTAAAGAGGTTTTTTTGGCCTCTAGTTGCTTGTCCTACAACTACCGAGTCGATAATGAGTTGCTCTTTGCAACCCCTTGACCCAACTCGGTAAGCAAGTAATCGGTCTTGTGTCTACGGGGTCCTGCTCCGTGTCCTTCTTAAGGATAAGGTGGGTAATCCCCGGAGTGAGGAATGATGGAAATTTCTCCGGCCGACTCATGACTTCATTTATACTGCGTGTCAACCGACTGTGTACGCTGGTAAATTTCTTATATCAGAAATTCTGCACCCGATCCAGACCAGGGCCGTTCCAGTTCTTCGAGCTGTTCATAGCCCGCCGAACTTCCTCTTCGGTAACATCCGCAAAATTCATGCCAGGCGTATTGACATGGCGGGTGCCTTCGGCAGTGATCCACTCAGCATGCTCAGCATGCTGGGTCCACCCCAATATTCTTTCGCTTCCGTCACCGAAAACTGTACTGTCTGGACGCCCTGTTGGGATTCGTTGAGAGATCTGAAAAAGCTCAGCTGGTTCCTCGCGTATGTTGCATTCTGCATACCGTGGGAACCGACTGTATATGACAGAAAGTTTTTGCTTTAGTGTGTCCAGAATTTCAACTACGGATGTCTCACTGAGCATGGCATAATTCCGGTAAACTCCCTCTCCCCCTCTCTGGAGAAGTCTCTTGTAGATGACCTTTTCGAGTCTCTTTCCTACCGCGTCGATAAGTCAAATCGGGCGGTATGATGTTGGATACTGGTTGCTTATTCGGCTTCGGGAGCAAAACTAATTTTTGCCTCTTCCACCCAGCGGGGAAAAGTCCCTCTACCATGCATGTTTCAAATACGCTAAGCCAGTCGGGTCTGATTTTAACAGCTAGTTTAAGAGCTCTATTGAAAACAGCATCCAGACCGGAAGCCTTATTATCACCAAATCTACGCACGCCCCTCCTTGGTTATTGCAGGTATGGTGTCTGTCTGTCTGTCACACCCGATTTGTTTTTATATTTTATTGATCTCAGAAAATACGCTGTTTTGTTTAAATTGAAAACCTAATTAAACCTAAACGTCTTTGCTTTTGTTTTTTTACTTTTTCGTATTTTTCAACTATTTGAAATGCACACTTAAAAAAGTTACTCAAATCGAAGAATGTGAGTATTGAAAAAGGAGTTATTTTTTCCTAAATACGCAGATCTTCTCGGCACTTTTTGTACATAATTGTATTTATTTGCAGCAATTACGTAGCTAAAAGTATCGACACCAGTTAAGGGAAAATTTAGTTAATTGCGAATGCGGGCATTATTGTTCACTTTGTGGAATGGAAACGTTAATTAAAGATTCAGTGAAGGTTGTGATTCATTTTATTTCGTTCTAGTCTCTGATCGAGGCTTTTTCGGTTACCGCACACAATGTTTGGGAATTTGCTTGTAGTCCTTCTATTAGAAGAGTGGGAGATTGATCGTTTTGCGGGTAAGAATATTTCTATGATCCTGTGCATGGAGAAAAATCCTGAAGCCAAATGAAAGACGAATCGGAGAATCCTTTTAACATTATCATCATCATCAACGGCGCAACAACCGGTATCCGGTCTAGGCCTGCCTTAATAAGGAACTCCAGACATCCCGGTTTTGCGCCGAGGTCCACCAATTCGATATCCCTAAAAGCTGTCTGGCGTCCTGACCTACGCCATCGCTCCATCTTAGGCAGGGTCTGCGTCGTTTTCTTTTTCTACTATAGATATTGCCCTTATAGACTTTCCGGGCTGGATCATCCTCATCCATATGGATTAAGTAACCCGCCCACTGTAACCTATTGAGCCGGATTTTATCCACAACCTGACGGTCATGGTATCGCTCATAGATTTCGTCATTATGTAGGCTACGGATTTGTCCATCCTTATGTCGGGGGCCAAAATTCCTTCGGAGGATTCTTCTCTCGAACGCGGCCAAGAGTTGGCAATTCTTCTTGCTAAGAACCCAAGTTTCCGAGGAATACATGAGGACTGGCAAGATCATTGTCTTGTACAGTAAGAGCTTTGACCCTATGGTGAGACGTTTCAAGCGGAACAGGTTTTGTAAGCTGAAATAAGCTCTGTTGGCTGACAACAACCGTGCGCGGCTTTCATCACCATAGCTGTTATCGGTTGTGATTTTCGACCTTAGATAGGAGAAATTATCAACGGTCTCAAAGTTGCATTCTCCTATCTTTATTCTTCCCGTTTGACCAGTGCGGTTTGATGTTGCCGATTAGTTGGTTTTCGGTGCTGACATTGTCACCATATATTTTGTCTTGCCTTCATTGATGTGCAGCCCAAGATCCCGCCCCAATGGCCGCCTGTTCAATCTGGATGAAGGGAGTTTATACGTCTCGGGTGATTCTTCCAATGATGTCGATATCGTCAGCATACGCCAGTAGTTGGGTGGACTTAAAGAGGATCGTACCTCTTGCATTTACCTCAGCATCATTGATCACTTTCTCGAGGGCCAGGTTAAAGAGGACGCATGATAGAGCATCCCCTTGTCGTAGACCGTTATTGATGTCGAATGGTCTTGAGAGTGATCCTACTGCTTTTATCTGGCCTCGCACGTTGGTCAGGGTCAGCCTAGTCAGTCTTATCAGTTTCGTCGGGATACCGAATTCTTTCATGGCCGTGTCCAGTTTTACCCTGGCTATGCTATCATAGGCGGCTTCAAAGTCGATGAATAGATGGTGCAACTGTTGTCCATATTCCAACAGTTTTTCCATTGCTTGCCCCAGAGAGAAAATCTGATCTGTTGTTGATTTGCCTGGAGTGAAGCCTTTTTGGTATGGGCCAATGATGTTGTGGGCGTATGGGGCTAATCGGCCTAGCAAGATAGCGGAGAATATCTTAAAGATGGTACTCAGCAACGTGATACCTCTATAATTGCTGCACTGTGTGATATCTGCCTTTTTATGTATGTGTGCCTGGTGCGGATGCTCCCTGTACTTTTCGAGTTCACGGACCTGTTGATTCTCCCAGGCTTCCTTTTTCCGTCTGTGCAGTCGCTCCTCTGCTCGACGGTGTTCGTGATAAGTCTCTGCACGTGCCCGCGTTCTTTCAGAATGCAACATTACTCGGTATGCGACATTCTTCCGTTCCGTTGCTAGCTTACATTCATCGTCAAACCAGTCGTTCCGACTCCTTTTGAGGCTGGGGCCAAGTATGTTTGTGTTCGTATCAATGATAACGTTCTACCGGTGGTTGTGAAGATCATTTGTTGATGCTTCATCTCCAGGTCCTCTGTTGACTGCGGTTATTGCGGCATCCATTTCCCCATTATATGTGTCGCGGAGGGCTGTGTTATGGATGGTTTCAGTGTTAACTCTCACCTGATTGTCAGAGGGGATTCTGAGTGGTGTTGTAATTCGACCTCGGAGCACCATGCCAACGAGATAGTGATCCGAGTCTATATTGGCCCCCCTATATGTTCTAACATTCATCAAGGCTGAGAGGTGGCGGCCTTTAATCAACACGTGATCAATTGGGTTGAAAGTGGTCTCGTCTGGAGAGGCTCATGTATGTTTGTGGACCGCTTTCCGCGCAAACCAGGTACTTCCAACAACCATTTCGTGTGACACTGCTATTTGGATAATCCGCAGTCCGTTATCATTTGTATTTCGGTGTAAGTTATGGGAGCCAACGTATCGCCTGAATATGGGCTCCTTCCCTACTTGGCTGTTAAAATCCCCAAGAATGATTTTGATATCATATCTGGGACAGGCTTCGAGGGTTCGTTCTACTGCCTTGTAGAAGGTGTCCTTCTCCGACTCTGCAGTCTCCTCTGTAAGGGCGTGAACGTTAATGGGGCTTATATTTCTAAACTTGCCTCGCAAACGCAGAGTGCATAGCCGTTCGCTTATGTTTTCAAAGCCGATAACAGCAGGTTTCATTTTGACTAAGAAAGCTACTCCGGGCACATAGTTCACTGGATGGCCACTATAATATATGGTGTAGCGCCTTTTCTCCAGGAAACCGATCCCTGTCCAACGCATCTTCTGTAACGCTGTTACATCAGTCCTATATTGGGACAGGGTATAGGCTAGCTGCTCAGCAGCATTTGGTCTGTACAGGGAGCGCACGTTCCATGAGAAAATGCGCAAATCGTTATTCCTTTGTCGTTGCCGGGTTCGTCGTTGTATAATTCGTCCAGTCCGGGGCTCCTGTTGTGGCTTCGTAACAAGTTGTTTTCCGTGTAGGGTTGTCAGCCCTACCACCTTTTAACATTACCAATCCTCAATCCGATCGCTGCGCTCCATGTTTCGAACAACCAGAATTTAGTTCTAACTTGCACTGCTCATTACGAAGTAGGTCTTTCTGTGAAGTTGGGTGCCATGCAGTCTGCAGATCCAACCAATGGTTCCCGTGATACTGCTTTGATTTTATCCATGATTTCTGGGTATTTGAACTGTACAAGTTGCTACAATCAACATCATCGGGTTTGTGCTCCGCGAAATCTAATAAATGTGTCCATTGATCTTGAACAAAGCATAGGCGTTCTTTGCACAGTTTACCATTTAACTAATGTGTATGCCGCTTGGTGAGTTTATTGCTGACTTGCGTGGGATGCTTGGAGAAGATAATTGCCACGAGTATACTGGGATGGGATTCAGAAATCAGTTGGTGAATGGAAAATTCTGGGATGATAATTATCGAACACCTACAACTAGTGTACGTTTTAAAATAGAATTTACCATGATGCAATGGAACATTGTCTGCACTTTGTCTATGTCGTAATTATCTGTTTTTAGGGTTTATATAAAAGGCACGGGAAGATAATCGTTTCAAAAGGAAGCAACCATTCATCATCAAATTGCATTGCGCAATAAAATAGATGTCATGACGAGGCTTCAGTAATAACTTTCATTCAATTTCGCTCCGTTCAATCAAATAACGAAATGAATACATTACAAGGCATATTTTTTGTAGGAAAACGATTACGATTTTGCCAATTGGCCATTAAATTTATTTTTTGGGCCATAATCCGGTAAACATTTAATTTCGATGTTGAAACTGCGATGAATTTTCATATAATTCCGTTGAACATGTTTATGAAAATGGTGAAAGTGATTATTTGTCTGTAAACAGACTGTTATGTTCAATGGGTAAGTAATTATCATAATTCGAAGAGACCGTTTGTAATACTTTTCCATTCGAATGAGCCATTCTCTAGCCTTTTTGAACGCGGGCATATTGAGATCGAATTTAGGAACTATCATATGAAATGCAAATCCGATGCATTGGTATCGTTACTAGAATTCAAGACAATTATTTGTGATTGCAAGCCAACTTTTACGTCGCCCTGAGTTTTGGGCATAGGATAGTGGTCTATTCTACGGTTGGGAGCTGTTCATATAATTTCCAATCAGATCTGAACTACTTTATAAGGAAACTTTGAATTTGCATGCATTGTTCTTTTCAGCTATATTTCTGTAAGACATATTGTAGTTGAAACCTTCCCTGGTTCAATATCTACTACCGCTTTTCCCGTGCATATATTTTTCTAGCCGTGTTTTTCTGAGATAATCGAGTTATAGTGGCTCTGGGCTGCATAGAAATTATAACAATAACAGCATCCTAACAAGATGATAATTTACGGCTAGCTGCTGTTGTATCCGAATCGCAATAATGCAGTCGTATCTTATGATCACGAATAGCTTCCAGAAATTTCATATATTCAGAAAATGAAATCAAGAGAAACTTAGCGCATACTTTAGGAATATGCTCGTAGCATGAATGAATTTGGAGTTGTTTCCTTTGCTGGAAATGTTATCAGTCAAAATATATCTGCACGGCATTCCTTCATGCACAGTCTGAATGCACTTTGATTAGTTGAGGTTTGAGAAACCCGTTGCGTCTTACGAAGGTTACCTAATTTGAAGTTTGTGGTTAGGACCTGTACACCTCTAATGAAATTGCGTGCTGTGTTTATCTCCTTTTAATCTAAAACAAATTGCTCCGTTTTACTGTTACTACTAACATTAATTGGGCTAGGTAGAGACTTTTTCGGTTTATCAAGTTTGAATATAATTGGAAAAAATGAAATGATCCGCTACCAAACCAAATCAACAAAGACGATCATTTCTGTTATAGAAAGCTATTCTTGAAGAAAAATACTGAATGCCCTATAATGACTAGAAACTTGGTTTCAAGAGCCTACTGCGGCGCTATCGAGGTATAATTAACTGTCAACTGGTATGTGCAGTAAATCATAGTGTGATGCGTTTGCACGTTTCGACGACGCGATGCCAGATAAGTCCAGTAAAACCAAACAACATGTGGGCAATTATCTATCAATCCCATAGTGAGGCGGTTGAATGCATTATGTCTTCAGATAGAAATTGGAATGTGATGAATAAAGTAGAGAAAATGCGCGAATGCACTCACTCAAACACACCTATTAGATTCTACATTGGTGATTAATGCCTACTGTTATTAAAGAGAGTTTTCTTGTTGCCTTTTCTATCTTCAAAATGTAGGTATTCTTCATTGTGCCAGATTTGCTGTGAGACTTTCATGAGCATTCCTGTAAGTTTCTCTTTAAGCATGGCATTGCCATCATCAGTAATACTTTATCAGCTTTCCAAAATTATGGAAAATAAAGAAGAACATTCCTGTAATAAGAAAATAAACATGTTCCTTGTAAGTTGGAATCTAAGAATACAGACTACTAAAAGAGATAGGAATCTGCTAACAACCTGGTAATTTCGAAACCCTACCGCTATCGAAATGCCAACAACGGGTTATATATCAACTGACCTTACAGCTATGATTTTGGCTATCGAAAACCGATTATGATTGGTTTTTAGAACGTGGGCATGCTCCTTGACAACGATATCGAGCGTCCTTCCAATATCCACTTTCTCCAACTCGAGCTAGAGTTCTAGAGTTCTATGCTGAAAATTCTGGGTCTAACGAAGTGAGATGGTGGGACTCTGGACAGTATTCATTCCTCTTACGACACTGCATTTTTATACTTAGGAAAGCGCGAATCCGGTATCAGATTATTGCTAACACCTACCGCAAGGCACTCTCAGCATCGATCGCTTATACGATCCAATTTCCGCTCGACAGTACTGATCGGTGGTCGGTAGTCAACCAGCCCCAAAGGACAAGTCACAAGATGTGCATGAGTGCGGAGTCAGAATTGAAGGCTCTATTGATCGCTGCGAGGGGTGGAGGTCTGATAATTTGCGAAATCTTGGGAAGTTCGGAGTAATGTGCGCCATGTCAAGGGCTATTGCGCTGGTAAGAAAGCAGAAGCCACCACAGACTGGAATGAATTCAGAAGTGTATAACGCATGAAGAAAGAACTTGTATGTGGTCGCAAATCTTTCGATGGTCCTGTGAAGGATGTTAATGGTCGATTCCTCTTCCACGATGGCGAGCAGCAGAAGAGTGAGAAGACTTTACTAGGTTCTTAACCGTATCACATCCGGTGAAGTTCTACCTCTTGTGGATGAGTTCCTGTAGCATGCGGATACGGACTGTTCATCCAAACAAGAGGCCATCAATGCACTCAAAAGGAGTAAAGCCACTGGGTTTGACGATCTCTCCGCAGAGGTATTTATCGTTGTTCTTTCACAAACATCTCGACTACGCCGATAACATCTGTTTTTTCTCTGACCGATGCCACTCGACGCATTAACAGTGAGTTGAGACTGTTTAGTGTTAATGTTTTTCCTGTATTGGTATATCGGAGTAGCACTTGGAAAGTGACCACCACTGTCACTAAAAAGCTTCAAGCCTTCGTCAACAGTTGTCTGCGACTTTCATCGGGGTACGCTGGTCTGATGCAATTTCTAAAGAAGAACAGGCCAGTTAGTCGTGGACGAGCTGATAGAAAGGCGGAAGTGGCAGCGGACAGGTCACACATTAATATTTTACCGACCGGAAGCCTATTAATCGGATTTTTGTCGCCGACGTTTACCGACCGATAACCTATTAATCGGCTTTTTATCACTGATGCAACCACATCGCCTTTTAATCGACTGCCATGGCGATAAACAATTTATTATTATATGAGGAATAATTTGTTATTTAGTATTCGGTCTACTGCTCAAATACACTAACTGCTACATTTTCAACAGTTTCAAAAAATTTACTATTCGCGATGAACGAAAAAATTAGGATTCGATTATTTGTACTATTTATGAGATTGTCCTGACAGTTAGAAAGTAATAATAGTAATGAAAATAATGGCAGCGATATAATAGTTCGGAATCGGACAGAGATATTCCCGTGAGACAGTCTGAATCGAAACAGAGCCGACGCACAGTGCATCGCTCTGTAGATAAAAATCGAAATGTAGTTTGAAAAGAATCGAGTCGATGTGTCACACCCGATTTATTCGGAAACGGCGGGACCGATTGTCATGAAAATTGGATGGAGTATGTGATCTGTTGTTCCCTTTACATATAGTAAGTGGCACCATCTTGTGTTAAGTTTGAGGGCGCTTGCCATGTGGCCATGTGGGATATCAAATGAAAGGGCTCAATTAGTAGTTTTCGAAACTGATCCCATATTTGATATCGGGTGAATACGTACTTTATATGTATGTGTTTACTTTTATGCTCGAAGTAAATTGAAAATAGATGTACGATTAATTTATATACATGCATATAGAATACAGTATTCGGTAATATGCAATGTCCGTTTGTTTAGGGTGAATATATCTATATCTGTAATATGTATGTATTTCTTGTAATTAAAGAAATATGAAGGAATATTTTAGGGTTTTTAGCCATATACGAATGGAGAAATGTGCGTAGAAAGTTTCTGACATAAGATGAACATAAGGGTATAAGGGATAATATAAGGCATAGCTTTGGGAAGTTTGAATGAAAATTAACTAATAATTATTGTCGTTGAAATTTTTTCATTACACAAAAATTGGTGGATGTATGACGTCATCATCATATAAAGTAAAGCTATATGAACGGCGGGGTCCATGGGGACATTTTAATTTTCCCTTTTTAGCTTTTTTTAGTTGTTTGTATGTCAGTATGAATTACTCGAGACATACATGTGTATTTATATGTATGTGCTAATTCGGCTTGCAGGTAGTGTCCAATAGGATAGACATGTGTATACGTTAGTACCAGTGGTATTTACTTTAAGTACATATTTGTATGCCTTTATGCACGGTGTAAAGTGGAAATACGTTAAGATGCACCCGATCAATTTGGATAGGCAACGTTTGTTTATTTAGGATTAGCAAAATATTGATGTCTTTGATAAGTATGTACATATGTATACCTAGATTTTAGCATATAATGAAGGAATATTTTGCATTTTTTGCTGTGTACGAAAAGAAAATCGTGCATAGAGAGTTCTCCACATAAGATGAACACAAAACCTTTTACCCGAAGCGCCCAGCTTCTGGTATCTCGAATGGTTTAAATAAGGACTATATCAGTTGCAATTTATCTTTCGTGTGAAACGCCTCATATTTTGAACAGAAGCCTGTCTCCGAACATGGAATATACGGATAGGTTCTGAGAACGACAATTGTTACATTTTTTGGGGTACGCATTTTGAGTCCTCACTCCCCTACGTTTCATTCAGTATCAGAAATCAGTTTCGAAAAGTACTAATTGATACTTCACACGACCTTATTCTGTGGGAAAAAAATTTACATAACCCTTTTGCATGTATAGGGCGCCCACTCAATCCAGCCCAAAATTCACAGATAACACATTCTTATCAAATTGCGTGGCAATTGGTTCATCCGTTTCCGTGCAAACCAGGTGTGGCAAACAGATAAACAGACATTGAATCTGCAGTGTTAGGATACCGGGATTCGGTTCTAAGAAACCATTTGCCAATGGCGAGTTGAAAGGACTACTCGATTCCAGTGGTATAAGGTTGAATGTCCGAAAAAATCAAGTGGTAATCCTAAGCAATAAAAACTCAGGAAAGAAATAAAATCCAAGTTGGGGATTTCATGAATTTAAATTTTCAACGCTATTTGCTTTTGATGAGGAGTCCATGATAAAGATTGTAAACTCATTATACGAAACGGCTGTCAAAATTTTACATAGCAAGTCCGGAATGAGAAATATCAAATGTCTTAGTAGATTAAGTTGTTACGTTTTCCATATTTTCTATACTGTACTGTATTGTATATGATTTTTCTAGTTTGTATCGTAACTTTTGTTTTTCGTGATGTTTCCTGCCGTTTCTTTTGAATAGATTTGTAGTTGGTTTGCGGGTAATTTGTATTTTCAGTTCCCACTTTTTTATCACATCAAATAATCGGAGGAACTTATCGTTTCTGTTCTAACGCCCTTTATCATTCTCATTCAAATATTCAACAGCATGTATTCAGTAGGGTTGGTCGTTCCAACATTGATACCGAATCTTTTTCAAATCTATATAATGTAGATTAAGAAAGAAGTTTCTCCCTGCTATCATTCTAGATCGAATGGTATCATATAAAGCAATTTCTATCCCATAGATTTTGAACCTTAGGTTAGCATGATAATCAGTTGTTAAGCTCAGATTTTTGGGATACTTTCATTGTCGCAATATCTAGATCATATTCTTTCCATTTAAACGAATAAGTTGCATGCTATTGCTATTGTATAGTATGGAGAATAATACCCATTACAGGGTTACTTGTATGATATGCAACATAGAATGTTCTTTAACCCCTTCGGTACTAGTCATTTATATATCCCAAGGATTGAGCCCAGAACATTAATGGGATTGCCTCTCGCTACACTTTAAATGAAGTGTTAAATCATGTACGTAGCTTTAGTGTTGAGAAACTGACATGAAGGAAGCATTTCTGAAATCTCACTTAAAAATAATTGATTGAGACCAACGTTCATGAGGGAAGAACATATCGGATTTGTCAAGTTCTCATGGGAATTGGCTTAATAATTTTAGAGATACATTTTTCGTATCCGTCGCGTGCTTTTATACAAGAGTTCACGTGTCCTTTATCGATGTGCGGGTCCGCACTTGGTCCTGGAGATGGCTAAACAGGGGGAATCGCGCGAGCCTAACTGGTGAAATTAAAATACAAAAAATAACGTCTCGACCGCGCCCGTGGATAGCATCCTATATCGATGTTTCTCCTGTCCCAGAAGTATGGTGAGGCGCGACCTTCGAAGTTGCCTTCTTGCCTTGGTGTCATAAAGGACATTCTATTGGAGGATGCCCATTGAAAAGAAAATCGAGCGTTTCTGGAGCTGTTAAGCGCCTATTCCACTTGCTGGAAACAATAATAAATTTACTCTCATTAGAAGCGGGAGCGTGGACAGTTTTTAGTATCGAATAATAGTGCGGTGAACGCAAGACTTCGATAATTTAAGTTGAGGTGTCATCTTAGGTTTGAATTTGCTTTCCCTGTATAGAAAAATTGTAGCAGCTTCCGTTCCAATAATAAATTCACGGACTTTCCTCATTATAGGAACGTTTTCGCTACAGGAACGACAAATTCGAACTAACTAGAATTGTTCGTAAATAACGTAAATACGTAGTAATGACAGTAATAATAAATGTTCTACAAAGGTAAAACAAACTTTCGGCCGGCAGGGTATATGATAAAGCAGTGCGCTGTGAATTCTAGTTCTCCCATTCAGCATATTCACTAGATTTAGTCCACAGGTAAAAAGTTGGGTACAATGAGAAAGTTATCAATGCTGTAAATGCGTATTTCGATGAACTTGATTATGTATTTACACTACAAAAAGTCGGGAAACTAGAAGGTGGGCGCTTCATGTATGAAACGTCTTGCGTATTTCTTATATAAAAACATTTGAGGGGACATGTGCTCCATTAATACCTAGCGCATGCTATACATGCTTGTATTAATTTTTTCGTGGAACTGACATTCAAAGTTTTAGAATTTGCGATAAAGTGACAATTTTGACCTGTTGTAACCTTGTTAGTTATACTACGATTTCCACCAAGATGATCATGTTTTATATTATAGCCTATATTTCTGCAAAATTTCATGTTGCTAAGATGAACTTTAGCGGAATTTTGTAGACAATGACTAAAACTTATAGTAAAATAATATTACTAACTTTATCTGAACAGATATCGGTATGGAGGGTATTTCGGAACTTAGGCACCATATCGCTGCTGCTTCGTAATTTTTTCAAATTTTTCGGTTGGGGGAGACAGAATGGGTCCCTCTAAAGGAAATGACCACTTTCAGTCCCCGTCCTTACCCCTTGTGCATAAAATGTCAAAACTGAATTCAGGGTACGCATCGTGACTTTTCCTTTGATACTCCACATGACTAGATTTGGTGAAAAATTTTACTTGCATATCAAAACCTTTACAACAGTGAAAATATAAATGTGGGCGTCATGGGAAAAATCTAAACGCAAAAGAAGGAATTACTATCTTTGTGACTGAAAAAAAGACTAACAACAATCTCAACAAGGTTCTAAATGTTGGAAATATATTTATAAAAGACATTTAGTAAGTGCCAAATATAAGCCGTTGTAAGAATATTCTAAGAAATTCTCTTTTTTTGCTAATATTTTGAAGTTACGTTTAGTTTGTATTTTTTTGAGGTTTTGTGTAAAACAAAACCTTATTATAATCGAGTCGATGTCTGTCTGTCTGTCACACCCGATTTATTTGGAAACGGCTAGACCGATTATCACGAAAATGGTAGGAGCATATGATCTGTTCCCTTTACATGCAGCAAGTGGCCCCATTTTGCGTTAAGTTTAAGGGGGGCTCCCCATACATGTGAATAGAGGATGCTCTTATGTCCATTCTAGAACTACCAAATTTGGCATGGGTATAAGGGATAACATAAGGCACAATTTGGTCAAGTTTGAAGAAAATCCAACTATTATTAGCAAAGTTATAGTTTGAAACTTTGCCATTTTTTGTGAATTTCATGCACTTTACAACCTGTATGACATCATCATCACATATCAATTCGTCAATACCACAACGAAGGGAGTTCGTGTGAATGGCGTCGCAAAGAATTATTGTGTTTTAGTTTTTTAGTCATTTGTATATGAATATCAATTACTTCAAACAGACATGTGTGTATGTAGGTATATAATATATGTGTGCTAAATAAGTTTGCGGGTAGTGTCTAATTCAGATAGATATATTTGTACATTAAACCAACCGTATTTAATATGCGTACTATATATGTACATATGTATGCTTTTGTGCACGAAGTAAATCGGAAATATGGGTACGATCAATTTATATACGTGCATATATGTTCAGTATTTGGAAATCGACAGTTTGTCTGTTTAGGGTGGGGATAATATCTATGGCTGTAATATGTACGTATATTTTGTAGTTTGGAAAAGAATGAATGAATGATGAAGGAATATGTTGGGTCTCTAGCTATATACGGATAGAAAAATGTGCGTTGAAGTTTCTTACATAAGATAAACACAAAACCTTGATACCTTGTTTTATATTTCATTGATCTCAGAAAAAAATCTGTTTTTTGTTTAAATTCAGAGCCTAATTAATCCTAAAAATATGTTTGCTTTGTTTTTTTTTCGATATTTTTTCATATTTTTCAACTATCTGAAGTATCTACTTAAGAAAGATACTCAAAATCGAAGACTGTAAGTAATATGTAAATATGTGATGAAAGATCTATGATAAATTTAGCGAAAATTTGATTTGTATTTAAAAAAGGGGTTATTTTCTTACGCAAATTTTCTCCATATTTTTTTAAAAATAAAATACTATTTATTTGCTTTTTAAGGTTTCGTATGAAACAAAACCTTATTAGAATCGAGTAAATGTCTGCCTGTCACACCCGATTTATTCGGAAACGGCTAGACCGATCGACACAAAATTTGATGAGAACGTGTGGTCTGTGAAGTCTTTTAAGGGGAGGATGGGGGGGTTTGCCGTACATGCGAAAGAGGGATGCATTTTGTTTTACAGTGTATAGTGGGATATCAAATGAAAGGGCTTGATTAGTACTTTTCGAAACTGGTCCCATATTTGATATCGCATCAAATATAGGGGAGTGAGGGCTCAAAATATGACCACCAAAAGTCTCAGGTCTCATTCTCAGAACATATCCAACTGAAAAATCTGGTGTATCTAATCGTGTATATCGCGTTCCGATATCTGCACAAATAAAGTTAATGGTAGTATATTAGCATATTTTAGAAATTTGCCGGAAACCCCCTTAAGTTCATGCTAGAAGTATAAAATTTGGCACTTGCATAAGAGATAACATAAGGCATAACTTTGATAAGCTTGAAAGGAAATCCAACTCTTATTAAGGTGAAACTTTTATATTTTGTGCGAATTTCGAGTATTCTAAAATGTGAATGGCGACATCATAACACATCAACTTGTCAATACCTCAACAAAATAAACACATATGAATGGGAGGTCGCTGGGAAACATTTCGTCTTAAGTTGTTAATCATTTATATATCAATATCAAATACTCGAGGCAGATATATGTACATATATGCTAATGAACCTTCGGGGTAGTGCTTAATTCAGATGTATATATTTGTACATTGAACCAGCGGTATTAAATATTTTGTATATGTCATATGTATTTATGCTTTTGTGCACGACGTAAATCGGAAATATGGATACGATCAATTTATATAAGTATATGCTTATAATATTCGGCAAAAGGTAATGTTTGTTTATCTAGGGTGAGAATCTGCGTAGAAAGTTTCTCACAAAAATGAACACAAAACTTTTATACCCGAAACACCAGCTTCCGGTATCCCAACTTGTTTCTAATTGGGGTAATTTTGGCCCCAAGACAAAAATTACATATCGACAATAATTAAGGGTTAAAAATGTATAAGTCTTTATGGAGATCACTTTGAAAATTAAATGAAAAAATGATTCAACTCAATGTATTCGTTTCTATTACCGCGAAGCGCGGTTCACTGTCTTTAAAAGTAGGTAGCACTCCTAACCATTGAGGGCAAAATGGGGAATGACGCTGGGATATATTTTTGATTTGAGACGTTGATGCGTCGGTCACAAAACATGCCTGTTGTAGTACATCCCTTCATCCAGGGTAAAGTGATTTCTTTACATAGTTCATCTTTAATAGCTGATCCGAGATACTTAAATCGCTCCCTCTCACTGGCTGTGGAAAGCTCTGTTTTATTCAGATTCATTTTGGGACCGTAACGCATCAGTGGATCATTTCACTTTTGAACAAATTGCTCAAGATGAGCGTGACTGACCAAGACAAGAATTGGCGAGAGGCGCTTCCTTGATAAACACCGGCCCACCACCCAGTTTTGGTATACTTAAACCACTCCGAACTTTACATTTGGGATTGCGATAGAGCTATTTCACCTACCGTATGAACTCCTCTGGCACCGGTTGTTGGTGCACATTTAAACGCCTTCTCTAAATGAAGGAATGCAATCTAGACTGACCAATGTTTATCACGGCGTTATATCAATTTGTGGATAATATTTTTAGTTTGAGGTCATGTCTTGTTTTCTCGCGAAATGCGACCATTCAATTCGCGGGGCAGCAATCAACGTCCGATGTGTATATAACTTGCCTGGTCTACGATTTATGACAAAGGCAGTTTACTCGCTCCTAAACAGTACAAACGTTCCTTGAGCAAAATGTTGTTTTGGTGGAAAGCTTCTTATTTTAACCTGTTTTCCCCTCGAGTCGCCTGAACGAAGACGAATAGAGGATGCGGTCAATAATGTTTCCTTCAACATCTGGGAAGATTTGACTATTTGGTTCGATTATGTAGAAGATGGAAATTTATTGAATGAGGTGGACTGCACCTACGCTTTCGTTCTCTACTTTCACAATGGTTGCAGTACTCCCTACCCTTTTTTTCATGTAACTTTAAGAACAGAATCCACCCGATCATTGCATCCAGCGCTGAACATTCATTCAATTTCCGTGTGAATGAATAGTAATTTGATGCAAATTCCAAATCTATAAATATGATAAATATGAATCTTTGTTCCAACTTGCAATGTACTCGTAATATGGGACTGATATTAATCTTCATAAAATAAGGTTTCAATGTGCCATCAATCAATTATTCGTTTAATACAGACTAGAAAGGGATGTGAAAATGCTAAGATTGGTTCATAGCATACGAAATAGGGACCATAAATTTTCCACTTTACTTCTAAGCACATAAAATACAAAGCATCTACGATATTTTCTTTTTCAAGAATAAATAGCCTCGTTGTGGTGAATATGAATTTATTACTACGTGAACTATTCGAACTGAGTGACCAAAGGTAATAGCGCCGTAAACCTTATTACACTCTTGTCTTAGCTATGGCGCAGGAGACGTGATTTAGCTTAAATACACAAAAACCGTTAAGCAATAAATTTCTCTTATTAATCACAAGTTTAGGTCATAAGTTCACATAGAATCACACTTGACCATAATTTATGTTTTGCGAGATGCGATTCATTGCATTCAACATGGGGATCATAAAATATCAACGCATCAATGCACAATAACAAGAGAACCAGACATGGATGAGATAGTCGATGGCAAATGGCAGTTGGAGGCTAGAAGACGTGAAAATGCAATTCGTTATGGTTGGGTAGAGTCTTGACTGGGTTTCCTGAAGGCATGTGCAGTACACTGATCAATGATTACATTGATGACGCTAAACGATCATGGTCCTAGAAAGCTCGGACAAAAAGCATCAGCGAAGCAAGTAAGCAAGGCTACATCATGCTCAACACATTGCACATAAATTTTGCTGATTTCCAATAGAATAGACAATTAATAATGTCTTTTTCATAGTTTCGTTGCCGAACAGACATTGCTTGAATGGTTGTTCAGGTTTCAGTACAGATCACCGAGATGGAGAATGATTGATGTTGACCGTTCCAGGACAACTGAACGATCAGAGAGTTGTAACTATTAGCATTTGAGTAATATTGTAATTTGTTGCAGGCAACACATCCGCCATGCAGTGGATCTGAGATCAAACGTCCCAAATTCATGATCAGTTTGCAGTAATGGCTTTCAACAATTCTTTCATGACTGATGTTCGAGCTCATAAATTAAGATCAGTTCTACCGATCAAAGGTATCTATGTCATTATGTTTAAGCGATCCATCAAGATAATGTCCATCATCTGATCAAGATCGTGCCGATCATTCTGAATATTGCCTGAATTTCACCTTCCACATCGGAAACTAGGATAACAATGTGATAATAAGATGTTCATCGGTGGAATGCACGATTATGTTGTGGTTCAAGGCAACTCGTCTCGAGTGCTGCTCTAAATATTGTAGAACAGATACAGATCGTTTTGTCCAACACATGATATTATCTTCGGAATAAATAGAAAGGAAATTGGATAATTTCTTTATTCCTGACGTCTGAACCAAGTCTGAAAGTAGATGCCATATATTTTGACATTGGAGCTTGTTGTTGTTTTCTTATGTGTGCTCCATTTGAATCTCTGATTTAGCATTAATTTGCATATTACAGTTGTGAATCTACGGCAATCTATGCTTGCGAAAAGTATTAGAATTTTGAAGTTGTGTCAAATGTTGAAATATAATGTTTTGTCTTAAGGTTGCACTAGTCGTTTGGAGAGCTATCGGGCGCGCGCGTCTTTCAAATCGTCAAATTAGCCAATTCTTGGAGTTTGGCAGTCAATCTTCCAAGTGAAAAGCAAAAAGTAAGATGCTCCTTTTTGGGTAAAGTTTTCGTTGTTAGAATGGCGAAAGTAAACTTTCAGATTCTAGTTTTTAGTTTAGTTAGTTTTAAACTGGTATATATAATAGTTAGCAATATGATTATCTTCAACGTTTCTCTAGTCACGTGAAAGTAAATTTCGAAGAAATTTTTCAAAATCTGCAATTAACGTTCATGAGTAATAAAAATTAAATTCAAATTCAAATTTTTCCGTTTTAATTTCACAGAAATTTTTTTTTTCTGCAAACACGCATATTTAATGTTTACATGATTGATTGAAAACGACGTCCAAACCATGTTTCCACAGCTTTTATTTCAGCGAAAGGCAAATTTGTTAAACCTCATTACTGATCTCCTTTTGGGCCGTATGGACGCTTGTCTTGGAAGTGTCTTCTTGCGTTTGTCGATCAAACTATTGATGATTCGGTCGGTGTATCCGTTATCTGGATACTGAAATAGTGTTGGCCTCTTTTGGCATGTCTTCCGAAGATATGTAAAGGGTTAGCATCTGGTGGTTCATGTGGTTGAGAGACCCGGTGACCCGGTGGAGGCGACCCGGATGCCGGTTTCAGGACATGCTGTAAGCAGAACTAAGGAGTATTGCCTGCGGCTCATACCGGAAAACGGGACATCTTCCCATGATCAGTCCTCGCTTGTATGCAATACTTTGATGGATCACCTTACATACAGCATTCTGCCTGTTCGTGTATTGCATCGGCGCCATAACATTGCAGGCAGAAATGAGATTGTCCAACGTCTCTCACGCTGAACCATACATTCTGCACTGGTTCTTTTTCCACCCGCTCTTTCGTGACGAGCTCTTTATCTCGGGCACACATGGATCCCTCCGTCTCAACAAAAAAGCTCCCCAGCACAAAGTCATCTGTTCAACAGATCGACCTACTGTTGCCAGAGGCATGCAAACGAGTCGCCTGGTCCTTGCTGTAAAAATAAGGCGGGGATGTTGTACCGCAATGTTAACCACGCCTCTGCCTGAGAAGTCCCGAGGAAGGTTCATCCGCTCCATACCAGAATTTGCGTGCTGCATTCGAAATCTGGAAGCATCTGGACGTTTTCCGGATCGATTTTCGTCTACGACAATATTCCGAATGCATAAGTCAGAGAGGGGATAGCGAATACATTCGATGCACTTATTTTATTCTTCCGCGAGAGATGCGATTTCAACGCCAGCTTCACACGTCTCAGAAGTTCGGACAGCAGAGTTTCTTTCAAATCACCAACTCGAGTAATGGTCTCGGTTTCGGTTACAGCATGCGGCTCGTGATGCCCTTTGCTGATGGCGTGAATTCGACATTTGTCTAATCCCAATTCCATCCGAATATCACGGCTAAATATGTTTATTGCATACAAGGTGATATCATCTTATTCATCAAGTGTGTCAGCCCGCACTTAGCACGTAGGGCATACTTTATAGCGAAACCATGCCATATAACATCATTCAGTAGCCATGAAAGGGAGTTCAGTGCCATGCAAAACCAAAGAGGACTCAACGGATTCCCCTGGAAGATGTCCCTGCTTATACAGATAGGCTCTGAGGTGTTGGTACCCTTAGATGAGCGCACTGATAAGGTGCCACACTTTCGTGACTGTTGCTAAAAACTTTATTAGTTTAGTGCGAAACAAAACCTTATTAGAATCGAGTCGATGTCTGTCACCCGGTTTATTCGGAAACGGCTGGATCGATTGTCACGAAAATTGGTGAGAGCGTGTGGTCTTTTGTTCCTTTTACATACAGTAAGTGGTGCCATTTTATGTTAAGTGTAAGGTGGCTCCCCATATATGTGAATGGAGGGTTCACATTTCTTTTCACAGAATGTGGCCATGTGGGTTATCAAATGAAAGGGCTCAATTGGTAGTTTTCGCCATATTTGATATCGGGTGAAAAGTAGGGGAGTTAAGGCTCAAAATATGACCCTTAAACAGGTCTCGTTCTCAGAACTTACCCAACCACATCTAGGTTTCAAAATACATTCCATTTCGACATCTGCACAAATAAAGTTGACAATAGTAGTTAGCATCTTTTAGAAATTTAGCCAGGAACCCCCCTTAAGTTCATGCTAGAAATACAAAGTTTGGCACTTCTATAAGGGATAACATAAGGCACAACTTTGGGAAGTTTGAAGAAATTTAAAAGGTGAAACTTTTACATTTTGTGTGGATTTCGTGCATTCTAAAACGTGTATGACATCATCGTAATATAAATATTCGTCAATACCATAACAAAGTGAGGTTGCAAGGGAACACCGTTTTAGTTTTTAAGGTTTTGTTGGTCAGAAACGGGGGGAACTGTGAACGCTCAGACATGCAGTAAAAACCCCCCTTAAGTTTATCCCAGAGTTATATACCCGAATCGCCAGCTTTCGGTATTCCAACTTGTTTTATTGCAAAGTATTATCCAGTTATGTTACAAATGGCCATAAAAAAATGTATTTTCATTTTTATCTGAACTAGAAAAGTCGTTGGATTTAGTTAAATAAAATTAGTGTTTGATAGAAGGATTTAAAAAATACGCATTTTTCACAAAATGGAGGACAGTCAAAGTCAACGGTCCGATGTTTCACTAAAAATACGATCGTTTTTCTGCTATAAAACGGCTATTTTTTATGGAAAAAAATCGAACGATTAAGCACTACATTTTTTTATGATTGATAATCCTGCCAAATTTCAGTTCAGTAGTTTTGGAGTAATTTTGGTCATCATCATCAACGGCGCAACAGTCGGTATCCGGCTAGACCTGCTTTAATAAGGAAGGTTTTGCGTCTGGCGTCTTGGCCTACGCCATCGCTCCATCTTAGGCAGGGTCTGCCTCGTCTTCTTTTTCTACCATAGATATTGCCCTTATAGACTTTCCGGGCTGGATCATCCTCATACATACGGATTAAACGACCCGCCCACCGTAACCTATTGAGGCGGATTTTATCCACAATCGGACGGTCATGGTATCGCTCATAGATTCCGTCGTTATGTAGGCTACGGAATTGTTCATCCTCATGTAGGGGGCAAAAAATTTTTCGGAGGATTCTTCTCTCGAACGCGGCCAAGAGTTCGTAGTTCTTCTTGCTAAGAACCCAAGTTTGAGGACAGTTTTTGTAAGCTGAAATAGTGCACGGATTTCATCATCGTACCTGTTATCGGTTGTAATTTTATCAACGGTGTCAAAGTTGGAGTTTCCTTTCTTTATTCTTCCCGTTTGACCAGTGCAGTTTGATGTTGTTGATTGGTTGGTTTTTGGTGCTGACGCTGCCACCATATACTTTGTCTTGCCTTCATTGATGTGCAGCCCAAGATCTCGCCCTAATTGCCGCCGGCTCGATCTGGATGAAGGCAGTTTGTACGTCTCGGCTCGTTCTTTCCGTGATGTCGGTATCGTCAGCATAGGCCAGTAGTTGGGTGGACTTAAAGACGATCGTACCTCTTCCATTTACCTCAGCATCACGGATCACTTTTTCGAGGGCCAGGTTAAAGGGGACGCATGATAGGGCATTTCCTTGCCGTAACGCATTTAAAAATTTAACTGCAGATCGTTTACAGAACGGATATCTCAGTCAATTTTATGCGGATCGAATTGAAATTTTAAAGACGTATTTTCAGATGGTTATATATATCAAAAAATGCAATAAAATAAAATATTTTTTTCAAAGTTACAAGTGGTGTTAATCCTCTAATATCTGTTCATTGTCTGTCTGTCTGATGTATAGTATAGTATAGTATGCTATTCTCTATGGAATGGTACATATTTTGAGGCCTAGGTTTAATAAATGAGCATTGCTCTGAATTTTTTTAAATTTTTTTGGTTGGGTAGTTTGTAATGATATGTGTGGAATAGGAGATCAGGCCGATCATCCTGAGTGGCCGATAACGACCTAGAGGGCAGAGCTATCCCAAAAAGCTAAACAAATTGGCAAAATTGACCGTGAAGGTCCGCCCACAAAGATTGAAGCTCTATCAAAGTGCTCGGTCGACACGTTCTTGCACGCCTCTATGATAGCCAGGCTCGGGAATGTGGGGGGGTTCCTTTGAGCGCTTTGATCCCTCACGCTTCATTACTTAAAACAACGTGCCTTTTACGATGCGTGGGTCCGCACCGGATTTTAACTTCGATTTTACAAGGAATTTCGCGACGGCCTATCGATGGACAAACAGAACGCGAGCTAAATTGGAAAATAAAAAACCGGCTCGACCGCGCGCGTGGAGCCGTAAGTCTCCGGACCCGAGTGCCGCGATCAAGGAGGGGAAGATCCACGACGGATCTTCGTCTCGAGTGCTGTCTCTTCCGCCTCAGATTTTGTACGAGGCGCGGCCTCTGAGGTTCCCACCCTTCCTCGACATCCTCCGGCCAGTGATTCGTTTAGAGGATGTCCCTTCAATAGGAATTCTGCGGGAGTAAGGAGGAACTAAGGGGAGGAAGTCCTCAAACTACTTCAGATTATTCAATCATTATTATTCAACACATGTTAAAACAAAAATTATTACAAAAAAAAAAAGAAAGGAAAATAAAGATAACTAAAAGGTAAAACTTATAAGAAAAGAATAAAATAAAATAAAAATCAGAAAAAAAAAGAAGAAGAAGAAAAGAAAATAAACAAAACACTTACCCAGATGTCACTCCGAGCTCGGATTGATGCTTCTGGTGCCTATTTTTTTTTTTTAAATTCAAAATATTAATAATTACAAAATATATAGTCCTTAGAAAAAAACTAACGTTAATTCACTTCCTCTCTATAATTTCGTACTTCATGTTTTATGAGTTTGTTTTGTTTATACACAGCGCGGGAATTCCGACACTTTACTTCTGCCGCTAAATATTAACTTCATTCATTTGATATTTCGATTATCTGTCTTTTCAATTGTTTTTCTACTTTTTGCCTTAAATCACTGTACATTTATCATTTGTTAACGATTGAACGATTTGCCAACGATTTGAACTTATTCACGGAATCTTCGGTTAAAAATCACTTGCGTTAGGATTTAGCACGAAATGGTGTTAGCTTTCTTGATTGAATTCCTTTCTTTCGCTTGCGAAAACCTTCACATCTTCGGATTAATGATCCTCTTCTCTTCTCCAAGAATTTAAAAATTCACTTTTGTTCCTCTTCCTCCTCTCCAAGACTTTAAAAATTCACTTTTGTTCCTCTTCCTCCTCTCCAAGACTGTAAAAATTCACTTTTGTTCCTCTTCCTCCTCTCCAAGACTTTAAAAATTCACTTTTGTTCCTCTTCCTCCTCTCCAAGACTTTCCAAATTCACTTTTTCCTCTTCCTCGATCCTCAAGCCAAAAAAACCGCTCCTCTTTTCTTTTCCTCCGTCCTCACTCAGCACCAAAAACCAAATCCCCTGCCGCCAAAACTCTTCTCCCCAGCAACATCCTCGCTGTCTTTGTTCGTGCACCGCTTCTATTCCCGCTACATAGCCTTTCTCACTCGGCAATGTTGCGGCAACATGCGCATGCGCCTGCAGATGCGGCAAATCATTCGCCTCCTGTCAAGATCAATTCGCTCGTATGCATTGAATAATGTGCAATCTGCGGCGAACATTAAGGCAATTGCACACTATTAAATGCATTGTTTAAGCAAATTAATTAAGAAAGAGCCGAATGAAATTCCGCTCCCGTCGCGCAGCCGCGGTCACTACAGGGCAGCTGGGTTTTCGGGACCCACGCATCGGAAAAGGCACGTTGTTTTAAGTAATGAAGCGTGAGGGATCAAAGCGCTCAAAGGACCCCCCCACATTCCCGAGCCTGGCTAGCACAGAGGCGTGCAAGAACGTGTCGACCGAGCACTTTGATGGAGCTTCAATCTTTGTGGGCGGACCTTCACGGTCAATTTAGCCAAATTGTTTAGATTTTTTGGGATAGCTCTGCCCTCTAGGTCGTTATCGGCCACTAAGGATGATCGACCTGATCTCCTATTTCCATTCTTACCATTACAAGTTTTCAGAAACGAGACCTATCTTATTATACGTTTGCATATTTTGACCTGTCACTCCATTTTGCAACCTACGTCAAATCTGCTCATTTGAATATATGCGGGCTAATGAAGTTTGTGGGTAGTGTCTAATTCAGACAGATATATTTGTACATTAACCAGAGCCGTATTTAATGTACGTACTGTATATGTACATATGTATGCTCTTATGCACGAAGTAAATCGGAAATATGTATGTATATATCGGAAATATGTATGTACAGTACTCGGAAATAGGCAGGTCGTTTGTTTACGGTGAGGATAATATCTATGGCTGTAATATATACGTATGTCTTGTAGTTTGGAAAAATATGAGGGAATATGTTGGATCTGTAGCTATATACGGATAGAAAAATGTGTGTTGCAGTTTCTTACATAAGATGAACATAAAACCTTTATCCTCGGAGCGAGCTTCCGCTATTCCGACTTGTTTTAAATATGCCGAATTTAGGCTAGATAGTTATTGAAATCAGTCTCAAATGCGATGCATTACTTTAGATATAGTAAACTTGATCCATGATCATGCGCATGGAGGAGAGATTTTTAAACAATTTTAGGATTTGGTGTTAAGTCCTACATAAATGTAATATACTGTGCAATCAATTATCAATTTATCGATCCGTTTTCTTTCACCTATGCTATCTGATAACATTAAATCCCAGCAGGACAGAAAATTGCCAATATGTACAACCAGCGTTGGATATGTGATATAAAAAGCGCATGGTTCTCAAGCGATGAAATCCATCGAAAGCGTCGATAATCCAGCAGTTTGATCGCGATAGTGTCTGGTTCAGACCGTATAAATAAATTTACGGGTTCATATCACTTTCCACATTAATCGCGTAGAGCCGCGAGTAAATAACATGGGAGCTCATACGTATGGATATATAGCATATGTGCATTTTCGTAGCCTTGTCTTGCCAATAGATACGTATTTCACTCGAAAAGAGTTTCATAGAGGAAAAATGCAAACGGAATCGGAATCGATTCCAGGTGAGACTAATAAATCACAACCGCTTCACTCGGCACATGCACACATGTATAATATCTGTTGATTTTCTAGACCCGAGCATTTATCAAGAGTGGAACTTCTCGTATGGTTGCCGGTAGTAGATTTCTCATTAGAGGTTCCATATAGAAATAGATAGTTGCAACATGAGAATGATTCACATATGTAAGTGTGAAGTTCTTCAAAGAAGATACGTTCGAGTATTTTTCGTAAAGTGAATGAGAAGATGTAACTTTCATGCAAGATGAAACCCAATTCCTTGTCGAGGAGCGTTCCATTGCATCATGCGCACAACACATAAATTCGTTTTTCTTGACTTTGCAACAATCTCTAAATTAAGGAAGAGTAAATGAAGAAATTATTATGATTAATCGACAGTGGTGTGTCCGGATGGCTCAAGTGGTTCAAATCCCACTGGTGGCAGAGAGATTTGTTATCGTCACTGGATGTCGGATACCAGTCGACTCAGCTGTAAATGAGTACCTGAGTAAAATCAAGGTAATCATATCGGGCGAGCGCAATGCTGACCACACTGGCTCCTACAGTAGTGTAGTGTACCGTTACGGTCTTGAATGAAGTGCTCTAACACACTTCAAGGCCTTGATCCAATATGGATTGTTGCGCCAACGATTATTATTATTATTAAATGAAAGAATTCAAAATAGAGTTTCCCTTTGTCGACTTTTCTGCTCTTTTAAGAAGTAGCTAAAGAAAATTCTTGTAAATGCTTTCTGCGGGAGAACATTGTCAACTCCAACGAATTTATTTCCTTTGAAAGAATTGGCATTTCCGTTTACATCTGAAGTATTGTTTATGTACGAGTATGTTTGTATTCACGTACAAATAAAAGTTTCCCTTTCGCAGTTGGCCTGGGACTTTTGCCTCTTATCCGATTATCGAATACCGAGCACTCATTAATTCTTTTGAGGCGTTTTCAGTTCCGTTCCCGGTTAGCTGACATTACGCAGCTGGATTGTTTCCCGGAAATGCAGTGGAAATGTGTTCTCGAAAATCACATGAATATTAAGGTTACACTGTGACGATTTGTTGTTGGTGTACCGAGAGAAAACATCGTTCTACGTTACGTGTACTTCATACATGTAAAAGGCGGTTAGTACTTTCCAAAGCTGGTCTCATTTTCGACATTTAGCGAAAGAGGGGAAGTCAGCGACTGAAAAGTGACAATTTCTTTCACGAACCCGTTCTCTGAAACTACCCAATCGAAAAATCTGAAAAAAAATCCGAAGCTGTCACTGTATGATGTCTCAGAATACCTTCCATATCGACATCCGTTTGAGTAAAGTTAATTGTAGTATTTTACTGTATTTATAATCATTATATTTTTTGAAAAGTGACTGAAAGCCCCCCTAAAGCTCATCTTAGAGTTTTGCAGTAATATGGGTTATAATGTAGAGCATGATACTACCACATTTCCTGGAAATCGCACTATTACTAACAAAGTTATAATAGATCAAAGTTGTCTTTCTTTGTGCAAATTTACTGCAATCTAACACTTAATGTCATTTTCAAACTAAAATGAGTAGTCTGACATACTGAATGCATACGCATTACGGGCTGGGCGCAAACATTTCAATCCTGAAGCGCCAGATTTTGGTTTTCGATTTGTTCTTGATTTCCGTCTCTCAAAATTTTGGGCTTAGCATTCTTGTGCCTCATTTACAAGGTCCCGTGGTAGCCCGGATTGATTTCTATGTATGGTTGCGGCCATTACAATGGACTGATAGGTTCTCCTTCTACTTCTGATCTTCTAATTTTGAAAACAGGAACTTGATTTTTTAAAGTTTAAAAGGTTTTATAGCTTTTAGCAAATAATTTTACACGCACACATTTTTGGTGCGCATATTTAGGTGGAAAGAATCTTGATTTCACGAGTGTCGAAAATATGGTAGAATTTACTTTTTGAATATATTTTAAAATACACTGAATATTTGGAGCCAGATTTCACCGATAATTCCATAATGCCTTTTTTATTATTATTTTTCAAATCGCTGTCTGTTTGCCTCCCTTTCTGTCACACAAACTTTTCGCAGAAACGTGTGTACTGATTGATACGAAATATAGTCGAAAGATGGGGACTGTGAACTCGCATGCATGAGGGTGATATAGATTGCTGTACGTTGAACCTCAGCGAAGGTAGTCATACAGGGTATCAAATGAAAAGCCCCAATTAGTACTTTTTGAAGCAGTTTTGGAATTAGCTGCAAAGGCGAGGAGTGTGGGGGTCTGGAAGGAGACAATAACTTCCAAGGCCCATTCTCAGAAACTGGCCAACCGAAAACTTTGAAAAGGGTTATGGTGGTCCGTGCACATGGTATCTAAGCCTCAAAGTACTCTCTTTTACTAAATCAGTTCAAAATATAATACTAGTATATTTCTATATTTCGAAAATTTACTGCAAGGTCCCTTAAGTTCAGATACATAAAATTAGTAAGGCTTTAACAGGAAGCATCATACTGGAAAGTTTGGTGGAAATCAAACTACTATTAACAAAGTTATCCTCTCGCGTTAAATATTATAACTACTCGCTGAGGGATAAAATGTCAATATCACTTCAAATTGAACATCGGATATATTTAACATATATACCCTATATATTAGTAGCCAGATATTCATACATAAAAATCAACAAAACTTTTCATATCTGAATCGCCTAGCTTCCGTTTTCTGACTTGCTTAAATCTTTGGATTGGAAAATCCACGAGAACGAAAATAAGATTACAAGTGCGCGAGGTAGTACCCAGACTTTCCAAGTGAACTGTAACTAATCAATAGAAATATTTCTTTACCTTTTACTTTTTTACTTTTCAACTGCATACACCTAAATTTGGCCATAGATTTGGAATTTTGGCAGTTTTATATGTTTTGAACATAGCGCACTTATTTTTTGCCGTCTTTCTTATAGGAAAGTGTTTCCAAAATTTACAATAATTTTCCCAAAGTGATTTTCGTCACAATAGTCGAGGTTTAGGTGAGTGCAATAGTAAATTATGCAAAGTTTGCAAAAAAAAATTGATTAAATCGGTTTATTTGAATTTGTTCCGTACTACCCCGCGCACCAGAAAAACACGTTTTAGGAAAAAGCTTTTATTTCTGATTTCTACTGTATGAGAACCGTTGGAAACTCGCTTCGAAATAGGCTTATACATATAAAATTAAAACGAAAGTAGATATCAACATTTTACTTTGGTATTACTGGACAGATGATAAACAACTTCCGACTATAATACAAATATGATAGTAATAATAATCGATGCCACAACAGTCTAATTTGGACCTAGTTATTGAAGTGTGTTACACAACAAAGTTTGTTGTTCTTCACCAGTGTAGTTTCTTATTTTCTGCTTATATACTGGACTCGATCAGCACCTGGATTTTCCTTTATATAACTGTGATTTTGAGGTTTACTGTGATTTATTTCTCCTCTGACCGCAACATCTCCTCCATTAATTTGAGGGGTCCTATATCTATGTATGTTTAAGAAGTCGCTTAACCTCCTCATAAGTTTCGGATCTTTTCCATGGCCATTCCGTTTGGACCATAATCTCCCAAAGGAACCAGGAATGACGCCTCCCTAAAAAAAATAGAGGAAGGCAACTATCCTATTTTTTTACTACACCTTCGATAGTCACTTCTTCCATTTTCAACGTCGGAAGTGAAAAGCCTGGCGGTTGAGACTGATTTGTACAAACCCGATTTACCTATAGTTTTTTAGTCGAGTTCATAGGTCATTAAAATCGAATAATTGCCGAACAAAATTTAGTCAAAATAACAATAGAAATTAGTAAAAATAAATAGTATTTGTTGGTAGTTAGGCTTTATAAAAATTGTATTTCACTTTATTTTTACAAAAAATAATATATAAAAATTTGCATAATCCACAAAACTAATAAACAAGTCGGGAAACCGGATGCTGCACTTTTCAGGTATGAAAGGTTTTGTATTGTATTGTATTCCTTATATAAAAATATTTTACCGGACATTTGTCCATTTGTACTTATCACGAAACGTATATGCATACTTTATGTCACAATATTCATTTTACCGTGATACTGGCATTTGTTATGTTGCTCTATTTGACATCTGATGGTATAACCTAGTTTGCCTTCAAAAAATTTGAAAAGGGTAATTTGTGCTTTTGAAGTTATCAACATTCAATAGGAGTGGCTAATACGTGTGGCCAAAGCTGTATATATGCATACGAAGTATACCGTAATATCCAATTTAAATGTATATATATATATATTTTCAATACGCGGCGGTATTCAGTTCCTTGAACCAATGACCCCAGTGCCTGCTCCCCCTGCCGTATGTCAATGTCACGCTCTCCCAGTTTGCCCTGTTACACCAACATGCTTCAAACTTCTTATCGAAGTGGAACTTCGTCATGTAATTCCTTGGTATCAGTAATTCGGGATGCCGTCTAGAAAGAATATTAATTTTCCTTTGATTTAGGCTCCCCGCCTTCTGAAGATCGCTCTCCTTGCCAGGGTTCGTACGTGCAGATGGAGAAGAGTCAATCCCAGAAGGACCTCTAGGGGTGCCGTTGGGCAGGTTCTCATTGCCTCATTGATACACACACACGCTAGTCTTTGAAGTTTGTGTAACTCCTTGGCTATTGTCCTGAGTTCCATTCTTTCTGCCCAGATTACCGCCCCCTAGGTAGTCATTGGCCTTAATTTTCGGGGCGCATTTCTATTTTTCGCTTGCTATGGACCTGTAAGTCATCTGAGCCCTTGTGCCTTTCCGACATATGTCTTCAAAATGTGTTTTCGAGAGCAGTTTTTGGTCTAGTGTGATTCCCAAATATTTGACCTCTGTTACTTGTTTCTTCTCCATGCCTTGTATTCTAATGACTCTCAGGTGATCAAGCTTGCACTTCCTAGTAAATGATACCTGATATTGGCTCCGTCTTTCTACACCAGTTACTAATGATTCGCAGATTAAATCGATATCATCCACATAACCCTGAACCCGTATTCCAGTGTTTGTTATCTCTCCTCGGAGTTCATCAACTATTATGCTCCACATTAATAGTGATAGTACTCCAACCTTGAGTAGTGATCATGGCAATAGAATTTGTATCTATTTGTACCTGCTCTCTAACATTCTGCCCATTCAGAATGCCAGGATGTTTCCCACTCCCTTGCGGGTTAGGGCTCTTTTAAGTACGATCGACATTAGGCAGATTGGTCTGAAAGATTTAGGATGAAAAGGATCCTTTTTACCCGCTTCCGGAATAAAGATCACTCCTGCTCATCTTCATGCCCTTGTTATATATCCCAGAGCTATGCTGCCACTTACCACTCTTAGGAGAGATCCTGCGATGATTCCTAGGTCTTTCTGGAGTAGTGGTGGGAAAATGTCATTTGCTCCGCGTGATTTCAGTGTTTTAAAGGTTCCCACTGCCCATCTTACTTTAGCTTCCGAGCATACCCCTTTCGTTAGTTTCCAATTCTGCTTTCTTCCTCTTTTGTTCGTTGTTGGGGTGTCAGGCAGAATATTATTGTCTTCTGCCATGGAGTAGGACTTCGGAAAATGAGCTTTGAGAAGCAGATGTATCCTGCTCTCCTCATTCTCGGTAAATGTCCCATTTTGTTTCTTCAGACAGGCAGAAGGTATTGCCTTATCTTTGGCTATAGCTTTATATAGTGTGGATGCTTCTGCGGTTTGTTCTATCCTTTCATAGAATTGCCTGAAGCTGTTTGGCTTTGCTTCTCTGATACCCTTTTGTACCTCTGGCAGTTCCCGGTTTGCTTCGCCCGGTTGAAGACTTTTCGCACCTCTTTTCTCATTCTGGCAAGCTTCCTGCTCCACCAGGTTACGTCCCCTGATGACTTGACTGTCTAGCCGGACAGCTGGCCTCATATTCGCCAATAACGACTCTATCGAGGCCTTCCACCATTGCTTGTAGATGAATCATGTTGTCACTCAGGTGCCTTGTGTAGGAGTCCCAGTCTGTTCTTCTGGGATTTCTTATTATACCATTTACTTGCGAGTTGCCCTCAACGTCGAATCTGATTATTCTGTGATCCGACATAGAAGTCTCATCCGGGATCCTCCAATTCTTGACCAAGCTGCTCATCAGCAGTGTCTAGTACCTCTTGCCTGATGCTGGTCACTTTCTTGCTCGGTCCTGCCTTTTCAGCGTCTATGGCTTCCGCGATTCCTTCAGGAAACTTAGTAGGCTTAGGAAGGAGGAATTCTTCCTTGGATGCTCCCAAATCTGTAATTGATGAAGCAGTTACGACGTTTATAATTTTCGAAAGGGAGTTCCATTCCTTTCCATCCTGTCTTGGGCTCGGGTTTAGGTTTCTTGAGAGCATTTGCTTCCTGCGGACTGATTTCCGCAGCTCCTCGCTTTCTTGGTTTTGATGCCGAAGGCTTAGATCTGTCCTGAGTCTTCTTATGGGCTCCTCTGGTTTCAGACCATCCTTCAGATGGCGCAGATGCAATTTGGCACTTGCGCCACTGAGACCTGTCTCGTTCCTGACGTCTGTGTGGTGACCGCAGACGTACTCTTATTGGTTCCTGCTTTTTTAGCAAAGACCTTTGTTGGTTGTGGTGGACCTTGGCTCCACTGCTTGACCTCCCAACTACTCCCTTCTTGCGTGTGCTCATCTGACTCTCAGTGTTACCGAAATGTGCCTCCACCCGATGGCCCAGAATTCCGCTTGTTTATTGGAGGTAGGAGGTTCGCCGTGCCAGTCTTCTCTAGGACGGTAAAGTCAGGCTTACTCACCAGGTATCAGTGAGGCTCCGTTCGAATACAGTTACCCCCAACTGCAAACTATTCAATGGGTACGATCCTCATAACACCCTGGATTTGGCAACTCCTCAGTCTAAATTCGTAGCATTGTGTTAATAGTAGGGTCACCTCGTGCAGGGTGTGGTCATCACTACTAACGGTCTTGGCTTCTGGGCAGGCACACATCAACCCTAGAGAGAGAGAGGTTGGCCCCCAGAAGGCTGTACTCCGCATCGGTCTATCCTGAAGTCTACTCCTTGTTTGGGGTGTACAAAATAATGCTTCAATATGTATGTGTCCGGATAGCCGAGTGGTTAGAGCACAAGGCGGAAGGTCGCGGTGGCAGTGGGATTTTTATCGTGATTTGACGTCGGATACCAGTCGACTCAGCTGTGAATGAGTACCTGAGTCAAATCAGAGTAATAATCTCGGGCGAGCGCAATGCTGACCACACTGCCTCCAACAGTATACTGTAGTGTACCGTTTCGGTCTTGAATGAACTGCTCTAACACACTCCAAGGCCCTGATCCAATTGGATTGTTGCGCCAACGATTATTATTATGTATATTTTGAAATTTTCAAATACATGTTTGTAGATAGGGATATGTATGTATTTTTACACCTGAACAGGAAAAACACAAAACCTACCAGAAGCGTTCAACTTTCGGTTTCCCGACTTGTTATAATTATCAAACTTCTTCCTTTACAAATTAGTTCTGATTCTTAACTCTTAGTGTAAAAGGACGTTAGCATCTCTTCCCCAATTTTAGTGTCGTCGGGAAATTTGCTTTCATCTGGCAATGTCCTGCGACCAGGATATGCTGCGCGAAAGGCAGTTCACAATCGAAATGTCAGTTGTTCATTCGTGACAAGGATTCGTTGTTATTGTGCTCGCACGAAGAAAATTTCTTTGTTAATATGTAATATTTTACAAATTTTTCCTGTTTTCTGTATAACAACTGAATCCATTTCTTTTCAGAGTGACCGCGCGGACCGTGATTTTATTCATTATCTCGTTATTACGCGATCTCCGCTTAGTGGGAATCTGAAAGGGGTAAGTTTTAACATAATGAATACGGCCGTGAATCCCTCGAGTATTTTCCAGAAATTATACTAGTTTGGGTATTCACGAATTACGAATATCAATGGTCAATGCCCAGAACGTTATTTCTGAAATCACCCGTCCACGAAAGAGTGATTTTAATTAATGACCATGAACGGACCAGGGTGGAGGGCTGTAAACAATGAATATTGATTTTTGTTAATTATGCTCCAGTTGTCTCTTCATTTGTTGAAAATTGCAGTGTGGCCAGTCGTTAACATCGTTGAGATGTTAGATTTGCCGCGAAATACATGCGGTAGCTATTTATTATATATAAATGTGACTTTGGGGCAATATAAAAAGAAATTCAGTTGCCATATGCAAATTTCCACGTATGTGTCTGAAAGTGAATGTGGACCAGACTGGATGCCGAGTGAGGCGGTACACCTTCGTAGATTGTCGCAAACATGCCCATTAATTTCCATCTCTAGCCACACTACAATAAACAGAAAACACCTGATCGACAGCTCGACGCTGTGAATAGGAAAGAAAGAAGGCAAAGGAATTCAAGAGTTTAAAGGTGTGTTGCCCAACTCCATGTAACAAATTCACGTGGAAAAATAACCAAATGAAATGGGCTTTGTGCGGCGTGATTTCGGCGGAGTCGTACAACTCCAGGAATAAATGCCTCCGGTACGAGACATGCATAGAATTTGAATACCATTTGGAATTTTTTCTTTGTCAAGTCATTGATGTTTGATTGTAAAGATGTCGTATATGCATACATCGCTTTACGAAAGTGTTCGGACACTTCTGGTGAAATATTGGAATATTTGATCATACGAGCCCGAATATATTACGTACATTTTCCCTGAAGTTCGACACATTCCACTCCAGGAAGCGATTTTACATTACTTATAGGAAATGGAACCAAAATGAGAAAATTTCATTAGTTTTTCTTTCTTTATTAGATCAGGTGTTTTGTAAGTTGTGTTGTCCCATCAAGATAAAAATTCCTGCCCATTTCGTGACTCTAACCCCGCCTATTTAAGTCTAACTTTATATTAGAGGTTGCTTCCGCAAATCGTGCTAAAGTGCAGCAAAGAAAAAAGGGCTCGACTATTTCCCCGACCACCCACGTTTTCATACTAATCGTAATGGGTTAATGGCGCTCTAAATGGCCAGTTCGCTTCAAAAGATATTGGACATTACGTACGCTTAGGTGTAAACCTGTCATTCCGCTGTTTCCCCGCATCGGTGCCATTGAATTTGAAGCAATTCATAGAGTGGCCCACTTTTCCCGCCCGGACACTGCGAGATTTTGCAAATTTTTTTCTTATGCTTGGTGTGGCATAAAAAATCTTCATATCAACAGCGCAACAACCGGTATCCGGTCTAGGTCTGCCCTAATAAGGAACTCCAGACATCCCGGTTTTTTGCCGAGGTCCACTATTTCGATATCCCTAAAAATTGTCTGGCGTCCTGACCTACGCTATCGCTCCATCTTAGGCAGGGCCTGCCTCGTCTCCCTTTTTCTACCATAGATATTGCCCTTACAGACTTTCGGGGCTGGATCATCCTCATCCGTACGGATTAAGTGACCCGCCCGCCGTAACCTATTGAGCCGGATTTTATCCACAACCTGATGGTCATGGTATCGCTCATAGATTTCGTCTTTATGTAGGCTACGGAATCGTCCATCCTCATGTGAGGGGCCAAAAATTCTTCGGAGGATTCTTCCCTCAAACGCAGCCAATAGTTCGCAATTCTTCTTGCTTCTTACGCGCGATTATTTGCTCCTTTGATCATATTTCTAAAATTGTATAGCAACTGATTTTAAATTGACTAATAATACTTAAAAAACGTGATTTTGAGCTGTCTCTGAAACCCACATTACTAAATATTCCCGGAACACAAAAGTTGATACCGCAGATCCATTATAATTTACCTCAGTCCTTTTGAACTAAATATTCACTCTGTTTACATTTTATTTACTTGCCTGATTCCTCCATAAATTATTAAAATATGTGCTGTTTTACAGCTTTATTTGAATCTGTGAAAATGCTGTATCATTTTCAATATTCTGATTTTGTATATAGTTAAACTATCTTCCAAGGAACCTTGACATTTAACGCGGTCTCATGCCGCGTATGTAAGAGAGAATGGTAGCAGATAATATCTGCAGAAGAATTCGCCCCTAGATTTTTGCAGGCAATGCCAAAAAGAGCTTCCATTTAAGTTCTCGGAATGAAATGAAAATATAAACTTAAAAGGAACAAATTTCTTCACATATTAAAGTTTGATAGCAAAGCCACCAGTTACAAGTTATTTTAAGAGCAAAAATCCTTTTTGTCAAAATGGCAAAAAACTCTAGAAATGATGAAAAATGACATTTTGACTTATATCCTGATTTTGGACTAAATACTCAGTTTTCAAGTATGAATTGAAACGCTTATATTTCACTTAAAAAATAAGGAATACAGAAAATAAATTCAAATTCGGTTTATAATACCGCGTCTAAAATTGATAGACCAGTAGCTTACTCCAAACTATTTTATTTTATTGTGTATATATATATTTCGGGAGCAACTTACTCCCTTCATCAGTACAAAGCTGCTGAAAACAATTGCGATTATACGTTTCTATTTACACTAAAAAGACAAATTATCTAAATTTTAACAAAAAAAACCATTAAATTGTTAACGTAATTACCTGTTAATTACCGCGGGGAGCGGTAATTACCGGAATCTGTGTTTAATAACCGCGTCGCGTCTTCTCTCAAAATTTCTAGACTTTCCCAAGGGTCCAAGATTGTCGTTTGGTTTGTATGAAGCAAGAGTTCAAGATTTTCGCGTTGAAGGGTGTGGGTTTCCTCGACTAAGTGCGCTACCACTGATGATCTAATGCACGACTTTTGTTTCCGAACACTACTTACCGCTTCCTTGATGTGTTCATTAAATCTAGTCGTTATCAGGCGTTTTCTCTGTTCTATGTATATTTTATTACAGTCGCTGCACGTTATTCGGTAAATCCCGCTTTTTTCCTCCGCTGCCAAAGGATCTCTGAAGCTTCCCAGTAAATTCCGCAAGGTACACGATCGACTCGAACTTACAACTTCCAGTTGGTATTTTTTTACCCAATTCTTGATTTTGTTAAATAGGTAGGAATACGGGATACTTATTCGTCTGGTGGTTACCTCCTTCTGCTGCGAAATTAGTGTTGTATAGGCGTTCCTGTTGTGTTGCTTGACTTTCCTTCCAATCAGTTTCTCAATATTCTGAGGATTATACCCATTCTTAATAGCGGTGTAAATAATATACTGTCGTTCCTTATTGAAACTGTATTCTGAAAGAGGGTATGTGATCAGTCGGTGAATCATGCAATCATAGGCAGCCATTTTTTGGGAAAAGGTGTGGTGTGAAGTAGCTGGTATCGTTCTTTGCATTGCTGTAGGTTTACGTTATATCTCGAACCGTGGCTCTTATGGCAACTTGTATACGTCTGGGCAGTGATATATGTAATTTTCTTAGGTGTTTTGCCTCATTTCATTATATCAAATCTCCAAAATTATTTCATCCATATTTTTTAAAATTCTGCTAATAATGTGTGATAAATTTTCAATTGGATTAAGATCTGGGTTTTTCCCGGGCCAAATTTTCCTTGGATTTTTGAGCCTAGAAGATGGGAAATAAAGCTATTTCAGTTAAAATAACTAAATTTGAAAGCTTTGTGGGAAGTTCTTACAACGCTGGCTCGATGACACCTGCACTAATGTGTCAATGTACTTTATGGAGGACCAAATGGGGATTTGTGTGAAAGTGAATATTCGGTATTTACAAAAGTGAATGCGAATACGGCCGCATTTTCACGTCCGAAACTGAATACAAATGTATTCGTATTTACGAGTACGAGTACGAATTCGGTTGGATTAATACTAGTATTTCCAAGTGCGAATATGAATTTTTTGTATTGAAATGTAATCATTTGCCTGGGACGCGAATATTGGTGCCTTAGTGATCTGATCATGTTGTCAATTTAAAAGGCGTTACCGGTGTAGACAAAAAAGTATGTACTGTACATATAACTGGAAAGACATTTTCAAATCTGAAGAATTGCTTGAGAAGAGAAAGCTCTTGAAAACAAAGACATAACATATTCTTCTCTTTCTGTGATTTTATCAGGTAAATGTTTGCGCCTGTATCAAACATCACACAGCCAAACGTCTGTGTCAGACAAACGTCTGTTTGAGATGAATGTTTGTTTCTGGCGATATCTGCTTCTGCATCAGACAAATGCCTGAGGCTGCCTTAGACAAATATCTAAGTCTGTGTCAGACAATCAGACAGTGTATATCGGACAACAGGCAGCTAGATGTCTGTGTCTAAAACAAACAGGTTGTTGAATCACACAGTACGTACATAATTGCTACTTACGAAATATATAAATATTTAACTTTCTAAATGGAGAATAATCCAGCTCACAGTGCACCCTTATATTTGTACACATCTCAGCTCACCATTTCGCCCTGCAACCAAACGTCACAGCGCTCTTTAGACTTTGTCCCGTTCAGAAGCGGGGTTCGCTCGTCCTGATCCATTACGCTATTGTGCTCGCTTGATTTGAATGGAGTTGAGAGTTTTTCAAATCACCATCTAGCATATCAAACCGTCGCCGTTTCGGTCGATCTTTTGGCCGAGTCCTATTTTTCGATGCCCAGACCAATATCAACAAAATGAACAAATGAAAAGCATTGACACACAAAGTGTCGGACTCCTGTCTCAAACAGACTTCTCTTTGGTTACGATGACCACTTTGATTTTCTCCAGGGCTAAGAAGAGCCCGTATTCAATCCGCTGACTAGGTGAATCTCCATTCCCAGTGTGCAGTGATTTTTTTCGGCCGCACCTGCGGCAAACAGTGTCACAATCAACCAGATTCAATTTATGAGACATATTGAGTTGTAGCAAACTATCGTATGAGACGTTCCAAAGGTTAGCCGCCCCCAATGGGACCTTCATCCTGTGCTGTCCTTCGCGAATCTCATAGAACAGGGCGCGGCCCTTTAAATAGTTCCGCCGAAGACATATTCCATATTGGAACGGTCGTGCTTTCTTGATAGTCACATGGCAATAACGTGATTGAAGAACTGAGTGAGTGATGAGTCTAAGCTCTTCGCTTTCCAAAGCTAAGCTGCGATATCGTCAGGTTCTGTTGTTTTCTACGATTTGAATTGGTTGAAACGCAGTAGTGCAGAAGTATTTTCGGCATTTGCCACTGGCGGCTCGTCGATCGGTAAGCAAAGTACTATTCTTGTTATTAACGCAACAAAAATATCCTATATGACCGCTGGTTTCGGCTAGTGGGAAGTCGATAAAACTCTCTCTCTCTCTGGCCGTCCTAAGTGCCTAGTTTATCATAAACATCTTTGTAATGGGACGTCCAGGTAACATCAATCACTTTTTTTACTTTCCGGTTTCCATTCTTTTAAATTTGTCAATTAGCCAGCGTTTTATTGACGAGAAACTTATTGTAGAGGTGTTCCTTTTCACGATCCTTCATTTGGGCATTTTAAAGCTAAGTATCTAGGTTTATGAATCGCTTAGAAGACTTGGTAACCCCGAGAGTTGCGTAGGCCGCCTTGTGGATATTGTGCTTTTAACTTGATTCCACGATACGATACGATACGACGTTTGTAACGGTAATCGTATGAGATCACTTTCTCTCTTCTCTCTCGCGGTGGGTCAGTGCACTTCTCATTCGCCATCCTTCATACCCGAAGCGCCCGGCTTCCGACTTATCGATCGTCTTTATCAACAAAAATATTCCCCGGATTTACACTTACATCCAGTGCCTACTAGATTTGACACTCGGTAACTCAAAAATCTCTAGGCTCTCCCAACTGTTAGCTTTTCCGACAGTGTCAGTTGATCTAAATCTCACTTCATTCTGTTTATTCTCAGTCGAAATTGTCCTTGAAATTTTTACAATTCTTTTGGTTAAAATTAACACGAACTCAGAATAATCAAAGTAATCAAGTCAAACATGTCTAACATAACATATTTTCACGGTATAAAACTATGTAATTGTTCTCAACAAACGTCGCTCTGTATGCTGTATAACGTTGCAAATCCTATCATTTTGAATTACCTTATAATGCTGTGGTCATTGCCTCCTAAAACGAAATACTTTCATTCATGACTTTGGCCTTATTACCGCTTTATTACCCCTCTGAAAAGCGAAAACACGCAGCTTATATTACATTTATATACTATATACTAAGCACTCAAAATTTTACCAGACTGTGTTTCTGTCGACGTGAAGAGCTCCTTTTGAGGTAACTCGCGAGGAGTTTTTGAACGGTTCCTGATTCTAATTATATTCATGCATGTCACGCTTTCCGAATCGAATTTAATCTAGTCTGCCATGGTAAATATTTAATTTGCATATTGTTGTTTGTTGACGTCGTTTGGTCTTTTCGAGAACTCGTAAGACCGTTCCAAGTTTGAATTGATTAAATAGTCTTCCGGTTTCCTGGTTACATATTAGATTTTCTAGGTTAAGGGTAGTAATTGCATGGAATGATTTACTGTCTACCTTATTTGGAATGGTTTGGTATTCAGAAAAGAAAATATGGTTGATTATGAGAAACTATAGAAGCTTCCAGCGAGTGTGTAAGCTATAGCGGAAATATTTAGTGTATTTTCTCCACTATTTCATTTAGAGGGGTCAAGTTGATATACCTTGTTTAGACATTAAATAATTAGAAAACTAAAACGAAACTATTGTTTAGGATAATGAGGGATCCTAAGTCCACATCCACTTGATGTTAGACCAGACCAAATGGAGGGCAACTTATTCTCACGCTGTTTGGGGCATGACATCCAAGCATTTAAAAATAGGGACTAACGGTTTCGGCAGACGCAACTCATCAGACGCTGCCTCACCTCTGCCCTGGGAGCAGCGTGACCATAGGTGGCAACAGATGGAAAACACTCAGTTATATATTCGCAAAACACGCCAAGGGTGCGAATTATATCCAAGTGAAACCGGCAATAGTTTGAGCCTAAGCTAGGCTAAAGCCTAGCCTAGCCTAGCGCAACATCTTCGTTTCCATTACTATGAGACGCCATTAATTGTCTTTTATAGTCGGCCTACACTCAAAACAATAGAAGGCGACAGGACGGACGAAGCGGTGGTAAGTTTTAGATTCGAGGCGTTCGTTAATATGCCGATCACAAAGAAAATCAGTGGTTGAACGCCACTTCAACCAGGTTACGTTAATGCATGAAGCATAACACAGTTCTCTTTTGGCTGATAGCATTGACCTGCTCAGTTCTGTTTCATGGGGATCAGTCGTTAAAAATTCTGTTTTATTTAGATTCAATCTGAGACCGTGTTTCATGAGCCAATCATTCTCTGAAATCAGCTTCGCTATGAGACGGTTGGATCAATAACAAAACAAAGAACAAAGGTCTTTCATTAATTAACACCGACAGAGACACGAAGCCGGCACTCAGTGCTACCATAGAGCATACTAGATGAGTTTGTGTGGCACACGGGCAAACGCTTTCTAGATCCAGAAATGCAGTATAAAGGGCGCGATGTTTCTCTATGAGTAACCGCGGAGCGTGACAAACCCGGATTCATTCACGGTTATTTAAATGATGTCGGGAATACGATTGTCAAAAATGCTTGCAAAAGTTTTCATGGTATAAACCGCAGCCAAATGAGGCGCTAATTTGAACATTAACGCAGCAGTTGTGTTCTCCTGTGTGCGATGGTGTCGGCGTTTTATAAGTCGATACAGTCTCTCGTCATCTTGAGTATGCAGTTTATGGTAAAGATCTTTGAAATCAAGCGCTCGGGTAAGAGTGGTCGCTTCCTTTGCTTCCCCGTTAGCATGCTTGTAAATTTGTTAATTGGCCAGCGTTCTATCATCAAGAAACTTGTACTAGAAGCGTTTCTTTTCACGGACCTTCATTTAAACATCGTTATTCCGAAACCAAGTATCTCGGTTGATTAACCGCTTACCTGGATTGGTGTCAAAGGCAAATCAATGTAACTTGAAAATATATATAAGTCAAGGAATTACTGTCACCAACAAGAGGGGAGAGGAGAAAGTGAGTTTTTAGTTGAAGGAATCCCTTGCCATCCAGTCCCACCGCTCGAACTCAATCTTCTTCGCAAAAAGAAGAACCTGAACGTAAGGCGTAACACAATTCCATTCGCAAGCGCTCCTCAGCATCTCTTTGACAAAGTTGTCTCACCTTCCAGAAGAGAAAAAGTATGTTCGGCCTCGTATGCTACTCCATTGCAGAACACACAATCAGAAGATCACGCCTTCCCCATCTTGTGCAGGTAATATTAAAAGTCTCGGTGCCCAATTACGAATTTGGGGAAGGAAATTGTCAATCTCACCGTGCTTTCGATTCAGCCACCGATCCAAATTGTGTGTTCTTGCGGTATTTCTAGAGGTTTAATTATTTGAAATAATTAGGCGCGTTTTACTTTGGTCTCTATGCTACACGTGTAGCACTGATTAAGGAAAAAAGTGGTCGTGGAAATATCTGTATATGCGAATAACAATAAAAATACCAGTGAGAAAGCGAAATTCGTCTAGTTATTTCAAAGGATCTAAATTACCGGTTAGCTGCGCTGTCCATTTATATCTTTGCTCTCGTTGCCAAAAGAGTTGCCACTTGGTTAGTGTGCATTGCCGTTTTTCACGAACAATCACCTTAAGTTTTTGCCCTTGTGGCTGTAGGTGGCTTTACGCTCCTTAGCAAGGATGGCAATGGGATCATTCCTGCGATCACCATCGCTGTCAGACAGCGCGATAGGCGTCACTCGCTAAGTTTTCCGGCTCTGTACTTGGACAAGACGTTTATGCTGCGTGTCTTTGCCGAGAGCATCAACCCATACTTCCACGCCGTAGAGCAGAACGGACTGCGTTATTCCCGTAGGAAGACGTCTCCTAGTATATATTGAGCCGCCAACAGCCGCCATTAGCCGACTTAAGGCCGAGACTCCAGCTGCAGCCTTGATTTGCTGACAGAAGCTTACCTGGATGGATGGATGGATGGAAGGAAATCCGTTTACCCGTCGTGATTTCCATCCTTCCCTGACCCTCTAGCTTCTCATAAAGCAGATAATCCCTCACTATTCGCAAGAGACAGCTCGACACGTTAAATTGGTTTTCTAATGAGCCTAGCATATCTGTCTATTTTATGGAATTGACGGCATTTCTGACATCAAACGTGATGAGGAGTACTATCGGCGGATGTGTGCTTCGATGAAACCCGCCTACGTCCTCCATAACAGCATCCAGCGTGGATGTCCCTGCTCTGAACCTGAACTTCCTTGGGGATGAGTCCCCGGCAGTTTTTCCTGTACTCTGCCTTTGCGGCGCATGCCTCTCCGCGGGCGTGTAAATCTTGTGCCAATCGGTATAGTTTATGACACTTCTTATGTTGGTCAGCAATGTCGGCCGTCCAACAGTACATAGAAGGCTCGCCACGGCTGGGGCTTCTCCCGAGCACGGCAGCTGCACAGGCGTCTTTATCACCGAATTTACGATTCTCTTCAATGTCGAAAAGATCTTCCATCTTCTACCAATTGGAGGTTAATACACGCCTGAATCCAAAAGACAATCTCAACAGTGCCGATTCATCTTTTCACTACACGCCAAAAAAATCATAAACCACAAAATTCATTGCATCCATGTTCTTGGACCGTAAAGGTACGGATGGAATATCTGGCTCAGACCTCACACGACTAACGCCACGAAGCAACTCCTGGACGTGTTTGGATTCGCTGTTTTGTACACTTTTGTTCACTTCTCTGAAGGTGCACATTGGTCAAAAACCTCGGTCGGACTATTCTTTTGGCACTTTTCCTGTTTTAACACCATTCAGTCATCGATAGGCACTGCAGGCAATGGCTATGCAGCTGTAGACATTGGACGAGTTTGTATTTGTCAATGCAAATGGCTTTCTGGTACTAGCTCTTGAGAAGGACTCCGGCGAACTTTTTTCGAGTTTTCGGATTGCGAAAACTGACATGAGATTCGGATAGTCTCTAGGTAAAATTGCCTCACAAATTTGACTGCGCTAGTATAGCTAACACTGGTTGTTCTGAGCTAAGCAGAGCGCTCTTCCCTTCCGAGAACAGGTTTACATTTTTTTTGATAGCATAGATACTATTTCGCTTCTGCCCCACTTAAGAACGGTATTGTTCAACTCCCCAATCTGCATTCACAGTGTTCTGCTGAAGTACGGGATGTAGCTTATCGCCATGAAGTAACGATCCTGGTAGGCGAGATGTTGGGGCTCACGAAAGGCTATGTCTATTTCAACGTTTCCCCTGGTTAAATACTTCATCTGAATTTATTGCCATGCCAAAGCGCATATTGAATTCAGCAGGTTTTCATTGAAAATTAGAAAAAAAGTTATAGATGTCAAAATTACGGTTGGGTCCCAAGTATCTTTACTCTCTTTCTTTTTGTCAACAGTCCGCCGCTAATGAAAAATTTGGAAATAGCAGAGGTAACACCGCTTCAGATATTATTTTAAGCATGACTCAAAGGAGTGTCCTATATTCGCCATCATTATTATTAGTTTAAAATTAATCTATGTACTGTATGATTATGGCCGGTAGCCTGGTAGTCATGCTGTTCTACTATTCCGGTCTTATTGTAGGTTCTTTTTTTATTTTTGATTGCATCACAGTTTAGGTCCGCATTTCTAAAAATGATCTTCCCTTTGAAATGAAAGTTCAAACAGGTTTCATTTCCGGAAAATATTTAAATGGAAAACTAAGTGCAAACCGCAATGTCTCTATTCAGAAGTTAGCTTCCAAAGGGCTATTGGACCAGAATAGGATTAATTTCCCTCATAGCTCGAAAGTAATTTCAACCTTCCGATTTTTTCCGGACCAATTCTGGGACACTTAAATTGTAAACTATCCACGGTCACTTCTGGCCCATAATTAAAACAGCTACCAATATCTGGCCCGTACGCCCATTTAACTCTTCATTCGATATTTTTTCAGGCCAGAGTATATCGATGGTACCGCAGAGACAGTTGTGAACCAACTTAATAGCCTTTAAGTGGTGGTGATCACTTTCAATGTGCTGCTCTCATATAAAAGCACAGGGAGGACCTTGACACTGAACAACGTATCACGTATCACGCTGCGAAGCGTCGAATGATATCTAGCTCGGTGCCACCGTTGGCAGAAATAACGCTGCCAAGATAGAAAACTTGATCGACACCCTCGATATTCTGCACTTTGATGGAGATAGATAGAATACGATGACCAGTCAGAGGAGAAAGTTGGTTTTATTGGTGTTCATTTTCATTTTGAAATATGTTAACATTCGGAATCAGAGCCATTTGGTCCATGACCCGCTGAGAGAGCGTAGTCGATGTGAAGTTCTACACGCCGGAGAACGGCACTTATAACAAGAAGGAATAGTATCGGCGATAGAATACAACTTTTTCAGATTCCGTTTTGAACTTTTTGAACTCTGAAATTTTACTTCAATGCATTTTGAGACTGTGATTGAGTGTCGGATACCAGTCGACTCAGCTGAACTAAATCAGGGTAATATTCACGGTAGTCCTGTGGTGTACCGTTACGGTCTTGAATGAAATGACTTACACGCTTCAAGGCTTCAATTTGAAGGTCGTACCAACTATTATTTTTATTATTATTATATATCTCTCTCTAAACAAATAGAAGGAATGACTAACGGTTTCGTCCAGGGCAGAGGCAACTTATCACACGCTGTCTTACTTCTGCCCTGGGAGCAACGTGACCGTAAGTGACGATAGATGGAAATCGCTATAATCGAAAACCCAATAAGAGTACGAATTATATCCAACTTAAAACCGCCAGTACTTTTAGCCTTAGCGAGGCTTTGGGATATAAGGGATAGGAATGAAGAATGCAGTCCACATGTACTTGATGTTGGACCGGATCAGATGGAGAGGAATTCACTCTTACTTTTTGGCCTACGGAGCCCTCACATCGCAAATAAAAATGAAGAGTAAGTGAAGCGGAAGTCTGATCTCCAAACAACGCTTCAAAATTATCCCGAGAGTGATGAGGTATTCAGTTTAAGAGGGTGCAGAGCGGAATCCAGCCTGCCCTTTATCAATCAAGCTTTTGAGATGGCCTTTAATGCATTCCGGGAAAATGCAAATACCCTTCTGATTGTCGCACTCAAGACGAGTAACCTTCTTCGGAGTTCTGACAATCATCCCCTTTTACCCCTCATTGAGAAGGATGTCACATTCTCAGGATTTACGGGCTAACATGGCTAGCCCCTCCAAAGAGTTGGATGTTATACGGTTGAGAACTGTGGCGAAATGTTCCTTCCTCCTCTTAAGCTGCTCTTCTGCGTTGATAAGGAATTCCTCACAGGACCATCGAGAGATCATCTGTGTGTTCTTTGGTGATACGATATACGATAGCGCAATCCCACCCTGGCTAACGTAGAACCCTTTTGTCACGGAGCATCACGTTTGCCTTCCTTGCAACGGCAATAAGAGTTTTCAGTTCACTACGCTTCTCGATCCTCATTCAGGCAGATTTTATCGCTCGTCTTCTCCGAACGTGGATAGCAACCTGGCGCCCGAGAGCAGCTTTGATGGTGACCCAATGCAATGTCCCGTCAATGACAAAGCAGTGAAAGTTGCAGGAAACCGAAAATCTCTCACCAGTCCTCAAGGCCGTGTTCTCCATCACATATCCGAGTAAGATAAGGATATCTCACCTGGACTGCGTAGAGTTGTTCATAAATAGTCTCCTTCTCCTCTGAATCGGAAGTCGCCGTTGGTGCGCAACATATTCTGTCTGACATCGGATCTTAAGCCATGAGGGCGCAATCAGCGGATGCGACAAGCATTGACTCGACACCGGATTCACGCTTACTTCCGGCAGACTCTAGAGTAAAATAGCGCATAGCTTTAATACGGAGAGGAACATTTCCCAGAGTCCCACCATCTACCACAGTGCCACTCCCGGTTGTACTCCCGGTATGTCGTCTAACTACCAACTAAACAGCTCCCCATCGTCAGAAAGCTAGAATGGAACCGTTTGTCACATTACTTCTGGCTAGTCCCCGAACTCTCCCGCCTTGCGGAACCTTCAAATCAGGGAATTGCTTTCACCAACGGGAGGGGAGAGGAGGAAGGGAACTGTCAGATCAAGGAACCCCTTGCCATCCGGTTCCTCCACCTGTCGAGCTCTATCTTCTTAGCAACGAGAAGGGCCCGAACGTAATGGGCAACACGCCTCCACCTGTCAGCAGTCCTCAGCATCTCTTCGACAATGTTGTCTGGTGAGAGATCTCCGTGTTTCAATAGAGCTGCTGATGAACCCCATCCCACTTTCCACGGGAAAAGTGGTGGGAGTCGTCTACAACTCCATTGCAAAACACACAATTCGGAGATCGTCCCTTTCTAATCTTGTGCAGGTAAGACTGAAAACTTCCATACCCACTTAAAAATTGGGTAAGGAAATGGTCAGTCTCACCATGCTTCCGATTCAGGCACGCATCTAAGTTCCCGATGAGCCGCGCAGTCCATCGGCCTCTAGTTTCATTTTGTCACGAGAGCCGCCACTCATCTAGAGTGCATTGCCATTCTTCGCGAGCAACCACCTCCCTTGACTCATCTCCCTTCCGCTTGAAAATGGCTTGACGCTCCTTAGCAAGAAGGACAACGGGGATCATTCCCGCGATCACCATCACGGCCGGTTTAGAAACAGTGCGGTACGCAAACGCCACCCGCAAAGCTCCCCGTCTCTGTACTTGTGCGAGACGTTTACGATATACCTCTTTAAGACCGTCAGCCCATACCTCTGCGCCGTAGAGCAGGACAGACTGCGTTGAATTCATTAGGAGACGTCGCCTGCTAGTTTGCCATTAGCATACTTAACGCCGAAATTCCAGCTGCAGCCTTGTTCGTTGCTGCTTTGATTTGCTCAAAAAAGCTCATCTTTGAGTCAAGAGGTCCCGAGGTACGTTATCGCTGATTTCGACTCGATTATCGACTCGCGGAACGATATAGGACGCAGGGTTGGAATTCTCTTTTTAGTCTGATGACTACTTCGGTTTTTACCAGTACAAGGTTGAAACCATGAGTAGTCATCCATCCGCTTACCCGTCGCATCAATATGTGCTGCTTTGCTCCTGTTCGACAGTGCGTCCAGGAACAAGCGCTGCGACATCATCTGCATAGCCGACCAGGCGCGACTCTTCTGGCATGTCGAGTTTAAGTAGACTGTCATAGGTAGCGTTCCAGAGGTCCGGCCCTAGGATGGATCCCTGTGCTACGCTTGACGTCAACTCCATCCTCCTTTGACCCTCTAGTGTTTCATAGAGCAGGGAGCGGTTTCTCAGATAGTCCCTCAATATCCGGAAGAGATAGTTCGGCACGTTGAAAGCATTGTCTAGTGTGCCTAGAATGTCTTTCCATCTTATGGAATTAAATGCGTTTCTGACGTCAAGTGTTACGAGCAGCACCACCCGTCGAGTTCGGCGGCTATGTGCCTCTGCTCGTCGAACGGCGTCCACGATTTGCATGGCAGCATCAATTGTGGATCTCCCTGCTCTAAAACCAAACTGCCGGGGAGATAAATCTCCGGCAGCGCGTATCGCTTCAACGAGTCCACTTCTGATGAGCTTTTCGAGCATTTTACCAGCAGTGTCAAGCATACACAGTGGGGGGTATGCAGACGGCAATTCGGGGTCGCCTTTCCCTTTATGGATCAGCGCAAGCCTCGCCTCCTTCCAACGAGCGGGGAAAATGCCCTCTGTCAGGCAAGCCTTGAATGCGCCGAGCAGTAGGTCTGCCCGGTGTTGGAATACCAGTTTGTATACCTCTGCTGGAATACCATCTGCCTTGCTTTACCCAAGTATGTCCAGTCTGTGTCACTGAAATTCTCGCTAAAGCTAGGTCATGGGAGCATCCTGGGGTGGAAAGGAAATTCCAGAGTTTGGTGGACTAGCAACCTGCTGCCTACAAAATTGTATCCCCTTCGATTGCCTTCTACGACAAATAAATTCTATGTCCCCATTTCATATCGGGGTGGATAGTAATAAATACAAATAGTAAATGCAATTAGTCTGGGTGAAGTTGCGACGCCTGGATGCTACACGGTCATTTACTTCTTGTTCATGCAGTATGGTTACGCACTGTTAATGGTAAAGGGCGGAAGCGAAGTAGTGAGACTACACGCAATTTACTGTGGTTCTTAATTTTGCGGGAAAACATAAATGCATAGCGACTAATTACAGCATCCATCACTGAATTATTGTTTTGTTCATTCCGATAATAGAAATTTCCACCACTATATACGCTTCACTGCTATCAGTAGCATATACTCTGCAACTTCCTGGATGTATGAAAGTGGTAAACATAAGCTCGGCATTTTTCGGAAGCTTCAAGAAAATACAAACATGGCTAATTCTCGCTGCAGCTGCATGTTGAGATGTAATGCAAAAACTGTATCTCTTCAAAACTTGAATGTGAATGAGAAAGATACTCATCGTTCGCTGCGTGTGATGCCTGTCGTTCTTTATGTTAAGTTGATGCAACAATTGGGAGCAAGTTGAATAGAGTTTGGCAGTCAACGGTCCTAACAATGGGAGGAACATGGTGCAGCTTGAAAGCCACACATTTTGCTGTCTCACAACTGCTTTGCTGCCGTTCAACGATTCATTCAGTCACTCAATCAGTCAACTTGAATACTTTGCGTAGTACGAGCGTCGCGTACTGTGAGCTATGAGCCAACCATAGCTGTGTAATCCAGTCTCACTGTCGTTTTCTAGAGAAGCTAGAATAATTTGAAGATAGGGCAAGATTCCTCTAATTAAAGAAGTACAACCCAAATTACGTAAATGGTGAACGTAATTCATGTCAGTTGGAAGTGCTCCTAACAATGTGCATAGTGGTACCAATAAAACTTCCCCAATAGATCCTTGCGAGATTGAATCAATTTACCCCTACTGAACTGTAATTGGTGCGGAGAGTAAGGTGTGCTCTACAAACGTGCAAAATGTGTGGCTCTGATGTTGTGTTTCGCTTATCGTGATGCTGATAACAGAAGTGGTGTTGAAATTACTGTGTTGGTACTAAGTGATCTAGTTTTTTATCTTATTTGCATTATTAAAAGTTCCGTCAATATTGGCATTGCTTGAAGTGCTTCCCCAGGTATATTGGTAAGCCTTTTTATAAAAATGCAACTAATTTAGCCCACTAGCATTCATTAGGTTACCTTCAGCATTAACGTACTTCTGTGTTCCATGTCAATATTGAGTAGGATGGATACACTTCCGAACAGTAATAGTTTTACGATGTTCGTTTCTCGCACAGTTACTATGATAACGATATTGTATGCGAGCTTTGCCCCATTTATTCCCAGCATTTATTATTACTTACAGCGATATCGCCAAATTTGACAATTAAAAGCAACGATGCGAAAGTATTTCAAGGTTATGGAATATAAAAGATACAATTAGCACTGGCAGCAGCATTGTAATCGTAATTGCGTTCATTATTGGCTAAGTAATCTAAATTGATATTATTCAATTACATGGTCTGCTTTTCCTAAAAGCCTGTCAGTTGTTATTTTACACATCATACGTAGATTCTTTTACCTGAACGCACCGGCACCGTCTTGCGACCCATAACTAATAACTATTAGTGTTCGGTGCATTACAAAATTTGTATTGGGTTTGTTTGTTGACTGCATTTTACAAGTATTGTGTTGAAAACGAGGGGGCCTCGTCAATGACTACAACAAAAACTCGTTTGTGGTCGCCAAGCGGCTGTTTTTATCCGACCCAGGTGGATTGGTCGATAAATATACAATATCTTTGGTGCTAGGCATGTGATGTGTTTCTTGGTTCGTCGGCTGCATGCATGGTGATTACCTTGGAAACCAAAGGCGAAAAAGTGAGAAACATATATAAATTGATATATATCCAGAGAAGCTGATGACCAAATTAATTTCAAGTAACGATAGATGCATAATATCGTCCTTCCTCAAGAAATTTGAGAAGTTGATAAAAGTTTTCGAACCAGTTTGAAAATATACATTCTTAGCGTATGAGGCATTTTTTCTAAATAATTTGAATCTCAAGTTTACAAATATAGATATACTCAGCAGATACATATATAAAATTTTCGCGTGCATATTCCACAATCTGGGCAGAAATTTAAATGTGGTCAGCAATATGATATGAAAGAGATATACATTCCGAATGGATGAACTTATTTGGGAGATTTTATGTTACATTGTCGGATATGACAAAGCGAAACCAAGGCACGCAGGCTTTTTTATCTTCCCATTCTCCATCTTTATGTTTTGTATGTGCATACCATGCCATCCCTCGGTTTATCTTGTCTTAGCCTCTCACTGCACAGAAGTCAGAGTCAAATCTGTGATGTGTATGACGCTACAAATTACTGTTTATTTAGTATCCATCTGCTGCGATGCTCGCACCTTCTCAAGTTGGTAGCAAAGAGTAAATTGCTGTAAATGAAATTCTCTTATTGTTAAAAAAACTGGAGTAAACGATTTGAATGCAAGTGAACTGATGCGAATGTTGTAATATTATTTATTATTTAGCGCAGACATTTTCACCCATTTTTAATGTTCTGTGTAAAATAAAACTATTGGAATCGATACAACAACAGCTCGTTTGCCACACTGAATTTACTCGGAACCGGGCTGGCACGAAATTTGGTGGGAATGTGTGGCTGGGTGTAATGAGTGGCATGATTTTCGAATAAGTTCAAGAGTAGCTCTCGAAACAGGTGAAGGGGGTGGGGTGTATTTTTTTTTGCTCAGAAGACGGTCGTGTGAAAGGGCTCAACTAATGCTTTTCAAAACAAGCCTAACGTCCCACATTAGCTACAAGGTAGGAAAGTTCATACTCAAAATGTAGGTGCCATAAAGGGGAACCGGTCTCGTTCTTAGAATCTATACAACTGAATTTATTTTTAGAAAAAAATAGTAATGTATTTGAATCTTGAAATACATTCCAATTCGATAATTGTTCATATAAAATCAATAATGGTAGAAAACTATATTTAGGAACTTGTCAAAAAATCGCCCTCATTCTAGAAGAAGCAAACTTGGTGTGAATATAAAAAATCATACATGGCTTATTAATGGAAATATATGGTTCCCTTACGCGCCATCGTTCGAAATTCCTTAAATGCGCTTCAGCTCCACCAGGCCTTCCAGAGACAGCCGCACTCCTCTATTGTTCTGTGTGCCAGGTCTGTGCGCTGACCAAGTTCTTCGTTTGTAGTTGTATCTGGCCAGCGTACTTCAATGACACGACGCAGGCAGCAATTGATGGAGGCTGGTAGCCTCCCGGTGACAGAGGAGATCACTTTCCATATGTTACTATGATCTAGCAACACAGAAAGAGCACTAGCACAGAACAGTCTCAACTTGATCTGAGCTAGTTCAGTGCCACCGTAGTCAGAAACCGCGCTTTTCTGATACACGAACTGGTCGACGCCTTCGATATTCTGCACATTAATGCAGATAGGCACAGTGCGATGACGGTCAGATTGAGAACCTCGGTTTTGTTGGTGTTTATCTTCAATCTAGCTCTACTTGTCTCTCTTTCTAAATCCAAAGCCATTTTGCCAAGGTCCATGACACGGATAGGAACATTTTAAATTTACTTTTTTTATCGTCCGGATAGCTGAGTGGTTAGAGCATAAGGCTATCGTACGGAAGGTCATGGTTCAAATCTCACTGGTGGCAGTGGGATCCGTATCGTGATTTGACGTCCGATACCAGTCGACTCAGCTGTGAATAAGTACCTGAGTCAAATCAGGGCAATAATCTCGGGCGAACGCAATGCTGACCACATTGCCTCCTACAGTATACTGTAGTGTACCGTTTCGGTTTTGAATGAAGTGCTCTAACACACTTCAAGGCCCTGATCCAATATGGATTGTTGCGCCAACGATTATTATTATTATTTTTTTTTATCGTTATTAAGGTTTTGTGAAATAACACCTCCCAAGTCCCATTTCAATATCTGCTCAAATAAACTTACTAATAGTTTATTATGAACTTTTTAAAATTGACTAAAAAAACCCCTTAAGTCCAGATACAATCTATCTGATACTTCACGATTACAATATATTTTGGCACTAGTAAACGATCTAGCTTTTGCTTTCCTTCAATTTGATGAATCAGTCCATAAAAATCACGAAAACCATGGAATATTTTAGGATCACTTTACATTAAAATTAAATGTGTAAGAGCTAACAATTTGTAAATAAAATACAAGTCATTAAATTATTCGACAATACTTATTTTGTCACCTTTAAAGTAGGCTCCATCTGATGCAACACATATGTGGCAACGTCTTTTCCATTCCTCGAATTATTTTTCGTCGACGATTTTCGGTGTAGCTTTCAGTTTTTCAACGAATTGCGTTTTTTTTGTTTGGTTTCAGCTCGCCTTTTCTCAGGGATACTGATGATTATTAACTTATTTCAATGTCAAATTCACAGAGCTATGTCGCATCACCAATTATTTTTTTTTTTGGAGTAGGGTAGGTGAATGCGTTTACGCACAGAGTGTTGGACTCCCGCAAAAGCACGCTGGCGGACTACCAACTAAACACCTCCTTGTCATCAGAGAACTAGCCTGGAACCGTTTGACACATTACTTCGGGCTAGCCCTCCCGCTCTCCCGGCTTTGGGAGCCTTCAAGTCAGGGAAATCCTTTCACCAACGGGAGGGGAGGAGAGGAAGGGAGTTGTTAGTTCAGGGAACCCCTTACCGTCCGATCCCTCTGCCGGTCGAGTTCAATCTTCTTCGTAGTAAGAAGAGCCCGAACATAATGCGCAATACGATTCCAGCTGCCAGCGCTCTTCAGCATCTCTCTGACAATGTTGTCTGGAGAGAGCTCCCCTGTGTCTGCATAAAGCTGCTGGCGGAGGCCATCCCACCTCTCGCAAGAGAAAAAGGTGTGTTCAGCGTCATCCGGCACTCTATTGCAGAACACACAATCAGGAGATCGCGCCTTCCCAACCCTGTGCAGGTAAGACTGAAAACCTCCATGCCCACTTAGAAGTTGGGTAAGGAAGTAATCAATCTCACCGTGCTTTCTGTTCAACCATGGGTCTAATTTGTCGATGAGCCGCGCAGTCCACTTGCCCCTTGGCTCATTTTGCCAAGAAACTTGCCACTCGTTAAGGGTGCGTTGACGTTCTTCACGGGCAACCACTTCTCTTAAGTTTTCGCCCTTACGGCGGTAGATAACTTTGCGCTCCTTGGCAAGGAGGGCAACGGGGATCACTCCCGCAATCACCATCACAGCCGGTTCGGAGACAGTGCGATAAGCAGACGCCACTCGCAAAGCTCCCCGCCTCTGCACTTGAGCTAGGCGTTTACGATGCACCTCCTTGTCAAGGGCATCAGCCCATACCTCCGCACCATAGAGAAGGACGGACTGCGTTGCTCCCGTGAGGAGACGTCTCCTAGTTGATATAGGGCCGCCCACATTCGCCATTAGTCGACTCAAGGCCGCGACTCCTGCTGCAGCCCTGTCCGCGGCTGCTTTGATTTGCTCGAAGAAGCTCATCTTCGAGTCGAGCATTAAACCAAGGTATTTAACCGCTGGTTTTGACTCTATAGTCAACTCGCCGATCGATATGGGACGCAAGGTCGGGATTCTCCTTCTGGTCAGGATGACTACTTCGGTTTTCTCCAGCGCAAGGTTGAAACCGTGAGCAGTCATCCATCCGCTTACCCGTCGCATCAATATGCCAAGTCTGCTTTGCGCCTGTTCAACAGTGCGTCCGGCAACAAGTGCCGCAACGTCGTCTGCATAACCGACCAGGCGCGACTCTTCAGGCATATCGAGTCTCAGCAGACTATCGTAGGAAGCGTTCCAGAGGTCCGGCCCTAGGATGGATCCCTGCGCTACTCCCGACGTGATTTCCATCCTCCTCTGGCCCTCTAGCGTCTCATAGAACAGGGAGCGGTCTTTCAGATAATCCCTCAATATCCGCAAGAGATAGCTTGGCACGTGAAAGGAGTTCTCTAGTGTGCCCAGCATATCTGTCCATCTTACGGAATTGAAGGCATTTCTGACGTCAAGCGTTATGAGGAGCACTATCCGTCGAGATCGGCGGCTGTGCGCCCCGGCTCGATTAAACGCATCTACGACCTCCATAACAGCATCCACTGTAGATTTCCCTGTTCTAAACCCGAACTGCCTTGCGGATAAGTCCCCGGCAGCACGGATCGCTTCAGCGAGTCTACCCCTGATGAGCTTCTCGAGCACTTTTCCGGCCGTGTCAAGCATACACAGCGGTCGGTATGCAGACGGGAGCTCCGGATCTCCTTTACCCTTACGGATTAACGCGAGTCTGGCCACTTTCCAGCGAGAAGGAAAAATGTCATATAGTCATGTAGAGTATCAAATGAAAGGTCTCGATTAGTACTTTCCCAAACTAGTGTTAGTTTTGACATTTGTTGGAAAGATGGAGAGTGTAGGGAGTTGAAAGGGATCATTTCTTTCACGGCCGCATTCTTAAACTACCCAACCGAAAAATCTGAAAAAAGCAAGAGGTTGCCGCTATATGGTGCCTAGGCTCTGAAATGCCCTCCATACCCTCCAAATAAAGTTAACAATAGTATATTAATATAATTTTTAGTATTTCACTGCAAAACCTCCCTCAAGGGAATCACGAAATGTAGGCTATAACATAAAGCATCTTTCTACTCAGTTTGGTAGAAATCGCACTACTACTAACAAAGTTATAATAGGTCAAAATTGTCGCTTCTGTGCAAGACTTTGAATGTCAGTATTCCCATATAATATATGCGTATATTACGTGCTAGGTACTAATGGGACAAGTGTCCACTCACATGTTTTTCTCAAAAGGAATACACAAAACATTTCATACCTGAAGTGTCCAGCTTCCGGTTTCCCGATTTGTTTAATTTTATCTATAAACAAAAATCATAAAGCAATCATCCATGTGTTAAAGGGTCTCAGAGAATATCTTCCTATGTTGGCCTTGGGGAACTAATTAATCAAAAACTTACCAGAATTTAATAGTCAAAGTCTGTAAAGGAAAAAATAACATTCGCAAACACAAAATACAAGTGCAACATAGATTGAGAAAGTGATGGATTCCTTACGAAGTAGTTTCGACACTTGACTAAATAAAATTTGCCCACAAATAAAGAGATAAGTCCATTAAAGCGAGCCTAAGCAAAAATTGCAAAATTAATTAACAACAGCTCCGCCAGGTCAGTAACCTGCCCGACATATCTTCAATTTCTGTCGTTTTCTCTATAGTTTTAATATCAGATATGTAGCCATTTGACTCTAAACGTTAGATGTAATATTAAGATACAGACTCGTCAATCTCTCAGATGTTAAGTAGAGAATTATAAATATCAACTTAACAGTTGTTTTTTATCTCCTCCAAAAGAAAAGTAGGTAATATCAATGTAGCCAATGCACGCTATTAAGATCTCAAAGAAAGATATATATGGGAATAAAGACGGGGTCAGCAGTACATCGTTTGCTGTATGTATATCGTATTTAATTCAACCCACTCATCATTCACAAAAGATGTAGCGGATCGAGTGTCACTTTTTATATAAAGCAGGCTCACATGTCGATATTGAAGTGAGAGGAAATGGTTTGGATCTTTTCTCATATTGTATTGTATATATTTCCACTGTCTACTATTTCGAGGTTTTCTACGGGCGGTATGTGATCATCGATGCCTCAGAACCTCCCACGTTCAGTCTGAAAACCGAGGAACCTCTGGGAAGACAAGAGTCAGCACATAGTATCCATATTGATTCGAAATGGAATTAAGAAGTTATTAACAAAGAATCAGTCGTTTTTGGGGACAGAAATGTTCGTTGCTCATGAGTCTTGTGTAGATCAAAGACTTTTTCTTTCGAGTTTTACTGCATGATTGTCCGGAGCATGCAAAGTAAGTAATAAGTTCCGACATTATTAAGCTTGGAGAAGTTTTTAGGTATATCAATATTTGGGGAAGTTGAATTTGCTGTTTATAATTTTTTAGGTACAATGTTGTAAGAGGCGGTTCTTATATTTCGAAAATATTCCAAGTTCTGCTGCGCTAGGAATAGAGTTATAATTCGCAGAATCATTTATCAATCATTAATAACATTAATGATATATCCTTCATTTTTTTCTGTTCTAACGATTTAGTTTCAATATCAAGGCGATTTCTGTAATTTATAATCGATACGGTTTTAAGCGTATTGGAATAAATGAATGCCTTAAAAAATTTCTTCATTCATCCACTTCTAACTCCATGAGCTCATCCCTCTTGAAGTGCAGTAGATGTCCGTAAGTAGGAAAAGTTTCGTCTTCTGTACCAAGGACTTGTCCTTGGGATGAGCATATGTTCAAAAACTGGTTCAGAGATATAACCCTATATGGTTCTCGGGAAGTTCATCTCAAGTAGATTGTTTGCCGTTTCCTTACCATTCTCAATCTACCTCCTAGTATGCGTTCATCAACGGCACAATAGGCAGTGTCCGGTCTAGGTCTATTTCAGTAAGGAGCAGACGAATTAGGTGACACGCCCACCGACCAAAATTACTTCAGAGGATTCGTGTCTGGTCCGCGATTAAGAGTTGGTAATTTTTGCTGCGAGGACTCTTGAGGACTGGCAAAATTATTGTCTTGTATAGTACAAGTTTTGATTTTGTGTTGAGACTTTTTAAGGAAACAGTTTTTATGAGCTGAGATAAGGTCTGTTGTCTGAAAGCAATTGTTCATTTCGTCATCGCGCAATGGCGTTATTAATGTTGAAAGATCTCGAGAGTGATTTGGCTGTCTTTATTTGGCCTTACACATTTGGTCAAGGGCAACCCAGTCAGTTTTATTGACTTTGTCGAGATACCAAATTCTCTCATGGCCGCGTAAAATTTTACCCTCTCAATGCTATCGGCTTTGTACTCGATGAAAAGATTGTACAAGTGATGTCCATATTCTAACAGATTCTCCATCGATTGCTGCTGAGAAAATTTGATGTGTTATGCGGAGATAAATGGTACTCAGCAACGCGATGCTTCTATAATTGCTGCACTAATGTCACTCAGTCATCTCCTTTTTATGTATATTTTTCTCCTGTTAATTCCTTTGTGGAGTATAGGCCATCCACACCGTTTCTTTGTTGTTAGTGTTTTTTTCCTCCAATTTCAGTGAGACTGTGCTTTATTTTCTTTGCCATCACACTTAATGTCGTGTAAATGATAGCCTCAGAGTAAAATTACGAACGCAACATCTATGGCAAGGGAGATTCGAACCCTGGGCATCGAGATTGAAAGGCTAGCGCTCTTATGTATGTAATGTATGGAGCAAGTAATCGTTCGTTACGAGTCGTCAAGCGTTGATTCGCTGTTCTCAATTTTGATGGAGTTGCTCGCTCCATATTTAGCCAATTCGGCTGTAATTCGCATCCGCAGAATTCTTCCGTTCTGTCACTAGTTAACGAGTTATGTTTCTGGATCTCTTTTCGCGCAAACCAGACATTTCTAACGACCATTTTATGTTATACTACTAATTGTATAGTCCGCACTCCGTTGTCCTAGGTAATTTTCATCAAGCTTTGGAAGCCGTTGTCTCGCTTGAATGCGGTCTCCGTCTCTGCGCAGAGTACATAGCCCTTGGTCTTTGTTTTCAAAGCGGATAACAGCAAGTTTCATATTTTGAGTGATTAGGAAAGCTATTTCGAGTTTACAGTTCACTGGATAGTCACAATGATATTTGGTATAGTCACTCTTCTCCCGAAAAACCTGTCGCTGTGTTGAGTATTTCTTGCAATTCGATGAAATCATTCTTATACTGTGCCGGATATTAGCTAACTGCTTTATAGTGACTATTTTGTATAGAGTTCGTACGCTACATGAGAAAATGCGCAACTCATTTCTTTCGTTTCTTTGCCGAGCCTGTCGTGTGTCCGATCACATCCGAGACTCCTTTCGCGGCTTCGTAACAAAGGGTTTTTCTGTGTAGTCAACCAACACTAAACCTGGCACACTTTGTACCAGTTTCAAGCGCGGGGCAGTTTCCTTCATCCTGCTTTCGTTAAGATCGTTGGGCGGTGGAGATAGGTTGGGCAGTTGGTGTTGGTGTTGGTTCAGCAGATCCGCAATATCCTTTTCCATGGATACTCCATTTTATGCATCCTATCCCCGAAATGGTTTTCTGCATTCTGCAAAGCCCTTCAAATCTTGTCTACCAGGTTTTTTAAGATTCTGACGCCTTTGCTTTTCTTTTCTTAAAGCAACTTCGGCGAACAAAATTAACTTTATTCCTTCATAAAACTTTATTTCAATGCATTTTTTTGTCATATCCGAAATGTACGAGCTCAGTTATTGTCCTCTACTTCGAGCAATAATTCTTTGGGAACTAACGATGATTGGTCGAATTTTTGTTATCTATCTTCAATGTTGATACGGTTGGAATTAACTATTTATCTTTTAACTGTTGCGTATGAGGGAACATCCTCCCTAGACACTTTCACTATGTCATCATTATTTCCCTCCAAGTGTCTAATTGTTCACTGCATTGGAAGATTTTCCAATTTTATTTCACTTCAAACAACTATACAAGAAAAACCATTTGATAGATGAATATAAAATTTGCATGTGTTTTTTGGAAGACATTTAGCTATAAGCTATATCAGCTGACAGACCCATCTATATGATAGACTGGAAATTAATTGACAATCCCCATGCAGTACAGTACCTCTGATGGATATATATATTGTTTTTGGCTTGTTTTTTTCGTTATTTATCTGCACGATGTGCTGTGTTCTACATCTCTAAAAAAATATTGATGCCAAATTACCCTTATTATAGGCAGTACCTCATATAATAAAAGTAAAAAAGTATTTTCAAAATTTACACTATAAATACACTCAAGAGGGTGTGAAATTAAATGCATTTGTATCACATATATATCTCATTTTTCCTTCGAAAAATGAGTATTTTTACCCACGTTTCATGCAATATGCGCGAAGTGAGAATATTTAATAAACTTTCTCACCTTGAATGAAAGTTTTTTAGAGAGGTATGACAAGTTAACATTGGGAGTACAAGGGGTTAGAGCTAAACAATCTACATCGGCAGTTAATATCATTTGGCACAATTCCGTGATAAATGTCTTCACGTTATTCACGTGGCACAAAGTGATAGTAGCAATCAAAGATGCCCCACTTTCGTGCGGATAAGTCACAAACAACAAATGGTTTAAGGGGGTCATCCCGTGTGTCGGATCCGTGGAATCGATTTTTTTTTGTATTAATTGTATCTAGAAGTGTAGTGTAGAATATATGGGCAATGCGATTTTTTTATATCCGGAGTCGTTTAGAAATTATAGTGCTAAACACGTAATAAGTCACATGCCACATTTATGAGGATCGCCGTAACAAAGCGCGTATTTATCGGTCCGAATGTCGTTTGAATGACTTCGTTAAATGGACAAGAATTGAAGCCAAGGCTGTACATCTGTTTCTACAAGAAACCTAAGGTTTATGGACTAGGTATAGCAAATTAATGATAAAAAAAAAAAATTCAAAAAAAAGCGAAAAAAAACGGCTTTCAAACGAGATGGGCCCCTTAATGCAAAAAATATACTATGACTCAAAATATGTACATTCCTTTTCAATATCTGCTCACATGAAATTTATAGAAATATATTATTTGCTATATTTTCTTAGTTTTCTAGAAGTTCATCCTAGAGCCATAATTGAAGATAATATACTGAAAAGTTAGGTGGACATCCAACCATTTTTAAGGTCTTGTTTGCAAAACAAAACCTTATTAAAATCGGTTCAATATCTGTCTGTCACACGCATTTTTTCTCAGAAACGGCTATACCGATTGACACGAAATTTGGTGATAAGGTGGGAACTGTGAACGTCCACACATGCAGTGAGTGATATTCTTCTGCGTTGAGATTTAGGGGGAGTCCCCATACATGTAAAAGGGGGGTGTAAATTTTTTTTTCACCGAATATAGTCATGTGGGGTATCAAATGAAAGGTTTCAATTAGTACTTTTCGAAGCCGTTAGTTTTAAGATGCATTGGAAAGGCAGGGAGTGGAGAGTTGGTAGTAGTATAAAATATAATATGAAGCTTATTATCCCCAAGTTTGATCAAAATCATACTATTAGTAACAAAGTTACAGTAGCTCACCGCTGACTTTACCGTGTAAATTTCCTGCAACTAAATATCAATACCACACTAAAGTTGGTAGTCAGGCATGCTAAATGCATACACATAACGGGCTACGTACAAATGGGATAGTTCTACACTCAAATATACTCACAGAAGAAGCAAACAAAACCTTTCATACCTGAAGTGCCCAGCTCCGGGTTTCCCGACTTGTTAACGATGTTATAGTAGGTCAAAGTTGCATCTTTCGTGTAAATTCACTGTATTCTAAGACATCGTAGAGTGTCACTAGAACCCCATTCCAGTAAAGTGGAGAAGTATTAAATAGTTCCAATTTATCTTATATAGATGATGGAGGAGGATAGATTAGATCAATAAAAGAAGCCAATTAATAAATTGGTCTCATTCAATTTTCATGCATACAAATGAGTTTGTAGCTGTGTACAAATGGAGAAGTTCTTCTTCGGAAGTGTTTTACACAAGAAAAACAAAACCATCCATACGGGCAGCATTCAGAAAATCTTGGGAATTAGCTGAGTAAAGTATAGACTAAAGAGAAACAACCTCCTATGCCCGTAACTCGAATCTCAGCATTTCAACTGGTTCTTTTCTAAGCCACTTATTTTCTCTGTAAGATCTTACCATGTATATATCGTAATGGATTGACACTAGTGCAATATATTTGTATTTTATATAAGAACATGGCAATGTTGCCCTTGGTTACACTCCACTTAATTCCAACCCTACTTTTCTCGAGCTTTCTTGAATTGCAATTTTATCCACATTTCCGCTGATAACAGAAATACAGCTCTTGTTTCACCTTGAAAGAAACCCTAACTGCCTAAAGACAATGTAATAAAATCTGTTCTCATTTTGCAGCCAATTGAGACGGTATAATACACGCAGTGCTTTGAAACGATGAACAATGTCAATAAAATTACAACAACGTAATGCTTTTAAACGATTTCAAAATGGTGCTTAAACCCCTTGCTAGGCTACATTTGCAGTTATGGTGAGAAGTACGAACGACCCAGCTACTAAAACGGCAACATAAGATGGGACTAAAGAGATGCAATAAAGATGCACTTTAACCGTACGCCTTGCATGACTGCTTCTCATTGCCTCAATAACCCTGAATGGTGGTATCATCGTGACTTGCTCATGTGAGGCTTCCCAAACTTCGCTGCGGCTGGGTGAAACAAGGAATGCGGTTGTTCTGCACCTTACAGTCGAGATACTGGCATTGTTTAAATGGGACTAAATATAAAATCGTAATCGCCAACTATACAACATAAATTGTTTCGGATTCTCTGGGAAGAGATTAATCAGAAGCGTTGAAAGGTTCAAACGTGAGTTGTCTGGCGCGTGCGCTAAGTGATCATGATTTTGTTTGTTGATCACGAGTTTAGGAGATATCTCTGGATTGGAGTCAATGAATTGAAATCGGTCGCTTCCTGCTTCGTTCATTAGGGAAGACAATACTGAGACCAATTTGATTGGCTTCAACGCTTTCTGAATAGATAATTAGGGCGAGTACGAAACCCTTTATGACTGAGAAAAGTAGCATTTGTTCAGTGTAACCGTAGTATTCATATGTTCTTATTATCACTTCTCAGTAGCTTTCATCCTCAAGGCAGTTTAATAGCAATATGTATACCTGTAACCCTTATGATGTTAAGAAAATGCAAATGTGCGAAGGCCTGTAAATTATACGGTCTCATTATCAGCCACCAGTTCCATGTGTCTTCAATTACTAGCCTTTCCACGGAGGTCGTTAAACGTTTTTTTATTTGGTGGAATATTTTGAAACCTAATCCCCCACTTTAACTCAAATTCTGGCAACACGAATGGATGTGCTCAACAATATAATTTGCACCTTTTGGTTTCCTACTAGGAAATGAACGAACAACTATAAAATAGAAGCAAAGGTATTGAAGCTTTTAAGAATAAACGCATAAGTAATTAGTAATAGAAATTCAAATCAATTGAAATTCAAAATATATCACATGTCTAATCACGAACGTTACGGTCGACTTGGCATGCATAATAGAAGCGATGTAAATGGCTATAGGGAACAATGAATGGATTGTAAATTGCCAAGAAATGGAATTTTTGTCCCACGATTTATATGTTGTGAATTTAGGCTGCCAAAGCGAAAATCGGGAAACGCTTTTATGGGTGGATAGTCGGGTTTTGTGCAGGCATATGTAGTTTATCGATGGCTGCAAGATAAAGCAATAAGAAGAGCCCAGCGACATAAACCTTCTTACTGAAGCCTACGGAAACTAACTCGAAAAACCTAGAATACTAATCAATAAACGGCACTGCCTACAATGAATAAAAGCCCTCAACAGATGTGAAACAACAACTTACTACAAATATTTACGAGTAGTTTAGTGATGCATTCAGCGAAAACGGGCATAAATTTCACGCAGTGCTACTGGAATGACTAACATCGTTACTTACTCCGAAGATGGATGAATAAAATGAAAAGCAAGATGGTAACATATCTCTTCACTCTAAACGGTCTTTGCATTTAATTACTCAAATCTATTATATACCATATAACATGAGAAACAATGGAGTTAATCCCTGAATATTTAGAGACCAGCAACGTCTTTTACTTCACTTATAAAATATTAATTATAGAAGATATTAAAATTTTTATTGTCTGCTCAGTATGTCTGCGAGATATTTGGACAATCATTTTATTTTAAATTTCAAATATTGAATATAATTTACATTGAATGCACGTACTGTTTACATTGGTGTTGAACAATAGTGTCGGGAATATTTTCAAAGATTAACACCTTCTCTTAGTATAGAACGACTTTGTAGGTCAGTAATGCTATCTGTCGATCGTTCATTGTTTACGGAAAAGTGCAGTTATGAGTGTGACTGAGAATTCGTTGAGCTGTGACAGATGCGACTCACATGTCTCTTTAGTATTCATTTCAGTATCAGCGTCGGCTGAAGTAGCGCCTAATTTCACTCACTTTATATTATAATTTACATTTATTTGGTTATATTTGCAATATTGTTATTACGCTTCTACTTCCTAAGTTCTCAATGTTAATTCGTGAACATTTTTAGTAGATTTTGTTATTGTTGCTGGAGAAGTCAAAAGAAGCCTTCTTTTCGCTGCCTTTCATGAAAATCAAAATACTATATATTCAGGAAGTCTATTTTGTGCTGTTCCTCCGTATTTGGGATAATAGTCATTGGAGATCTTGCCCCAAAATTCGCTGGACCGTAAATTTTGACACATAAATACTGTTGCTTTCGGCCGTTGCTATTCGAATATCCATATTGGTTGTGGGCGAATCTTTCTAGAAAATTCGTACCAGAGGTCAACTAAGCCTTTCTTCTGATTTTAATTCCACATTCACTTCCTTCTTGTCTGCCCTTTTTCCACTTGCATTGTCATACAGCTGAAGGAGAGACCTTAAAACATTCTCAAACGTCTTTTAAGCTTTCTCTTCTTTCATTTTCTTCTATAATAAACATTTTTTCATCACTTGACAACATTTCGTTATCAGACATCTAAAATAAACACTTTAAATACTAAATATAGAGATTGCTTTAATTTTTTGGCTCGCTGGATTTTGACTAGGTTTAGAAAAACCGTTGACAAACTAAAAAATCTGATTTCCGACAGAATGGGCATATTGGAGCGATGGGTTGAGTATTTTGATGAACTGCTCAACAACCAAAATATCAGCGAGTTGTAGGTCCCACCAACTGAAGACGACGGACAAATGCTGTCTCCACCAAGCATAGAAAAAATAATCCATGCAATTCATTGCCTTAAAAACCATAAGTCGCCAGGAGCCGCTGAAATTACGGCCGAATTGGTTAAATATGGAGGCGACCAATTACACCAAGTGGTTCATCAACTTATGCTCAAAGTAGGGGACAGCGAATGAATGTCTGACGCCTGGCAATGAGGTATTATCTGTCTCATACACCTATTATAGAGGTATCATGTTGCTGAGTACCATCTATAAGATATTCTCCTCTATCTTGCTAGGCCGGATAGCCCCATACGCCCACAATATCATTGGCCCATACCATAGAGGCTTCACTCCAGGCAAATCAATAACAGATCAGATTTTCTTTCTACGGCAAGCGATGGAAAAACTGTTGGAATTTGAACACCAGTTGCATCATCTTTTCATCTTTAAAGCCGCCTATGATAGCATAGTCAGGGTAAAACTGTACATGACCATGAGAGAATTCGGTATCCCAACGAAATTGATAAGACTAACTAGCCTGACCCTGACCAATGTACGAGGCCAGATAAGAGCAGCGGGATCACTCTCGAGACCATTCAACATCAACATCGCTCTAAGAGAAAGGGATGCCCTATCATGCGTCCTCTTCAATCTAGCCCTAGAGCTCTTACTGTATAAGACAATGATCTTGCCAGTCCTCATGTATTCCTCGGAGACTTGGGTTCCAAGTAAGAAATATTGCGAACTCTTGTCCGTGTTCAAGAATTTTTGGCCCCCTACATGAACGGTTGTGTAGCCTACATAACGACGAAACGACAATACCATGACCGTCCGGTTCTGGATAAAATCCGGCTCAATAGGTTACGGTGGACGGGTCACTGGGTATAGATGAGGATGATCCAACCGAAAAACTCTATAAGGGCAATATCCATGGTAGAAAGAGAAGACGAGGCAGACCCTGCCTGAGATGGAGCGATGGCGTAGGTCAGGACGCCAGACAGCTCTTAGGGGTATCGAATTGGTGGATCTCGCCGCAAAACCAGGGTGTCACACGATGTGCTTGCTACTCACTTGTCTTGTCTTTATCCTACCTAAGCTCCATCGAAGAGCTTGACGTAACCTTCGGAGATAAGCTCCGTTTCGATAGCCACTGCTTCGAAGTCACCTGCCATGCTTCCAGAATGTCACACTTTATATTGCATTCTACTTCTTCTTGGCTCCGTTCAATTAGTACTTTACAACGCCATTTTTAGAACTATCCTTAAGTATTGCTCCCTGCTTTCGTCTCCCTTCCCCAACAGTAACTATTTTGTTCCTAAGAAGATATAACGCAAATTCACTCGACCTCTCCCTTTTAAGTAAAAATTTCGTCGTGAGGACTACCCTCTCTCCTCTTCTAATCTCCTTTGCGTGCAACAAGGCAGGACCTTACTCGATATATATTCTCGCATGATTTTTTACATGGCGGTAGGTTCATTGATCAACCTCTACTGACATTACCTACCGCGGCGAGATGCCCTTCAAACAGCTCGAAATCTATTTCCGCCCCGCGGTCGCGAGCTCACGTTGATTCCTTCAATTTTTTATATTTACTAAATCGATCGAATATGGTCTCTAGAAATATTCCAAGTTGAAAGTCCAAACTCGCCATAGTTTTTTTGGATTTTTTCTTGTGAAGGCAAATCAGGAAATTTCATACAAGTCACTTACTAACAACAAGACACAACACATAGTTTCCATATGAGTTGTTTTTGTGTTGTGACACGACGTTTATCTGGATACTTTTGAAGATTTCTCGGCTATTTATTATTCAATTTGCTTGATTGTTTTTTAACAAGGTTCTTCGCAAATATTTTCTGAAACTTTGAACGTGGTTATCTCGAAAAGACGTTTCTCGGTGCTTTTCCTCATTTTTCCTAGGAAATATTAAATCGATTTTGATAACTTTTTCATCAAACTAATCGCAACATTCGTCACTATGGCTCGAATGAGGATTTCCGAGATTCGTTGACATCAAGTCGTTTTTAAGGTTTTGTTTATAAAACAATGTCCTTTTTTGGAGGAGCGTGTTGGATTTATACCCACTGAAACCACCCCCGACTTCCCCATGCTACGTGAAACCACCATAAGGTATTACATCACGGGGTAGAATCAGCTCACTTTAGCTTGGTCAATTTTCGTCTTTACGCGGCGTACGTAAGTTGATCGCATCTCAGTCTTCCTGATATGCTAGCATCCTCCGCATCAGATTTTCTGGTACGAGGACTCCTCCCAGAATCTTCTCTAGGTTTTTCCTTTCTTCCACAAAACTACCTATACCTCACAATCGAAGCTCTCTCCCTTTCGGCGTTCTCGTCTGCGCTAAAGGAGAAATAGACTTCGCACTGTATGTGTTCGTCATTTCATCTGCCAAGATGTCAATGGGCATAATTCCCGAGATGACGAATACTGCATCATCTGAGTCAGTCTTGAATGTAGATCGCACCCTTAGGGCTGTTCTTCTGTAGACTGCATTGAGTTTGTTTGTTTGTTAGGATCGCTTTTATTTTTACCTCCGCAAGAGTCAGACCAGAATTCTATAGCAAACACATAATGGCACTGATCGCTTCGCATGAGTATAACTCGGCATCTTCAAGATCCTTTGCGACTACAACCAGCGATATATCGTCGGCGTAACCTACCACTTTGGCTTAGTCCGACCCCGGACGATTAAGAACATCGTTGCACCTGCTGAGACAACAAACTCCTGGGGTCCGTCATCGGTGTCACACCAGAAGCTCCGTTCTTGTAAATAGCTGTTGACAATAGCTGCGAACTAAGACTCCCGTATTAGGTTCCAATTGGCAGAATTGAATGCATTTGGATATTTGCTAGTATTACCATTTCCGTGAATTGCATCTTCAGCCAAGTCAGTAACCATTGCGATGGCATCAATGGTTTTGGCTGGAAACCATACTGACGATCTGAGAGCCTCCCTGGCTCTGAACAACTTAGAGTTATCTATTGTAGTTCTCATTTTTCCACAGTTTCCAAAAGACACTTAGGTCTGCAGGACGGTAGAAGGTTGGCTCACCTGGAGGTTTATCAGCCGTAGGCAATAGTACTAACCTTTGCCGCTTCCATACTGCAAGAAATATCTTCCCGGACATGCACGCTTCAAAGAACTCGACGAATATGTCCGGTCCGGATTTGACGGCAAGGTTAGATTCAGATCCGTGGTTTTGTTATCTGCTATTCTACCGCAAATCTCTAGCAACTAACTGGCGGTATTGCCGTCACTATCAGGGCCCTTTCTTTCTGAGGAAATAACCCCTTGATGATTTTTAAGAAGAGAGTAGGGCACGTGATCTGCAGAGATGAATGGCCTCTGAATCGCTCCATCACGACTATATAGGCGCTCCGAACACGTGGTTTACGTCGACTTCTAAACAGAGCTTGTTAAAGCATTCCTCTTGCTCTGTTGGATGGTAAGCTTGAGGGTTTTGCGAGCTTCCTTATAGTCCCGCTCTTTTTGTCCTTGGTTGATTCTGTCTACCGCCCTCTGAGCCGCTCTTCGGGTTTGGTGACAAGCTGATCGAAGGCTGGGCAGCTCAGTATTCCACCAGTCTACTGGATAATGAGCACCCCCTAGGCATGGACGCGCCACATGCTTTGGCGATGCATTGGGCCACAGGGGCAGTTCTTTTTGTACAGGCGCCTATTTTACTAGGTTGGTATAGCCACACCTCCATGAAGGTCTGCTTATCCGGGCCTTTTGCAGACCAGGCTGACATCTTTCAGGCACCCATTTCTGAAAGGTGTTTACATAAACTTCGCTAACCAGAGTTATATCTAACTGTGCAAAAGCGTCTAATAGACTGCGCTTCCCTGCATTTGTCACTCAAGGGTCCAAGCATTGAAGTCACCGGCAGGAAGCCTTGGACTACGACTCCTTGCATCGAGAGCAAAACTGTCAAGCACCTCCTCGAATTCGGAGAGTCCCAAACTGTGTGGCGTAACAGCTACACACAGTCTGGCCGCCAATATCGCATGCCAATATCGCCGCCCCATCAGTCGTATCTGTCACCTACACGCCACGGTGACAATTTCTATAAGGTTCGATAATGGTGGAAATTTCCACCTCGAATTCGTAGGTGGTTCTCTCGAGTAAATCCTGAGCATCAGCGCCTTCCTGAATTCCGGGCATTTAGCACTTCCGGCAATATGCCGATTTGCCGTCCCTACTTTTCTTCGCACAATAAGCATTTGGTGTCCCTATTGCACTCTTTGGCAATATGGCCTTTCTCCCTACCACCCTACCCACCTTGTGCATCGATCGGACCGATCAATGCCGCTGGTGCATGCCTTCGCGAAATGATCAAACGTGAGGCACCTCTTTAAAGAAATCTGCTCAATCAGATGATGGACAATTCATTCGATTCGAACTATCCCGGCCGCCAATAATTCCTGCACTGCGTCCTCGGGTAATCGCATTGTGGCCGTTTCAGAGACGGTTATAGCGATTGACACCAAATTTTGTAGAAATGTGGGAACTGGGAACGCTCACGTATATAGTGAGTTACATCCTTTTACGTCGAATTTAAGGGGGGGTCCCCATACATGCAAATTTTTTTTTCATCAAATATAGTCATGTGGGGTATCAAATCAAAGGTCTCAGTTGGTACTTTTCGAAACCGGTCTTAGCTTTGACATTTGTTGAAAAGGTGGGGAATGCGGGGGGTTGAAAGTGGTAATTTTTTTAACGAACCCATTTTCAGAAACTACCCAACCGAAAAATCTGAAAAAAATCAGGAGGCTGCGACTATATGGTGCCTAGGCTCCGGAATACCCTCCATACCGATACCTGTTCAAATAAAGTTAATAATAGTACATAAACATATATATTATAAATTGATCGTGCACATACTTCTGACAAAAATATATGTACATATACTGAAAACCGCTGGTTTAAGGTACAAATATTTCTAACTCAAAGCTTCATTACCGTATACATATAAATACATCTATATGTCTGTCTCGAGTAATTGATATTGATTTATAAATGATTAAAAAGCTGAAACGAAATGTTTCCCTACGACCCTCCTTGCATATGAGCTGGCTTTTTGTGGTATTGACGAATTGATATGATATGATGACGTCATACACGTTTTAAATTGTATGAAATTTACATAAAATGTAAAAATTTCAACCTTCTATAACTTGGATGATAATAGTTGGATTTCCTTCAAGCTTCCCAAGGTTATCCCTTATACCACTTCCATTTTGTACTTCTAGCACGAACTTAAGGGGGGTTTCTGATTAAATTTCTAAAATATGCTAATATACTATTATTTACTTTATTTGCGCAGATATCGGAACGGAATGCATTTTGAGGCTTAGATTTCGTTTAGATACCACTGATTTTTTCAGATTTTTCGGTTGGATAGGTTTTGAGAACGAGACTTGTTACACTTTTTGAGAATCATGTTTTGAGCCCTCACTCCCCTATGTTTCAGCCTATATCAAATACGAGTTTCGAAAAGTATTAGCCCTTTCATTTGATATCCCACATGGCCATATTCTGTAAAAAATGTTGCACCCCCTTTCGCATATATTCATAACTAAGAAGAAAATCGCATTTAAAACACTTTTTAATATGGCAAAGAGGCTGGGCGCAACATTACAACACCCAGGAAACAGCTGTAAGAGCAAATTGTGGTTATGGAAGGGCAATTGTATGATGCTGGGATAGTAGAGTGAAGTTGATCAGGTATTTTATTTGGATTCTTTTAGAAAGCGCGTATAGAAGCAGAATAAAAACTAATAGAGATTAAACGAAGAACCCATTAGAAGGAATGTGCTTTTAAATAAATAAGTCTGACTTTTTTTCTAAGGAAAATCCATAGAAAAGTCCTTTCAATCTTTTTATTGTACTCTGATATACATTACGTGCATTAGCAGGTTTCATGTTATTGTATCACTTTCAAGAGAATGTGAAAATGGGCTTCTATGCATATATCCACACATACACATATGTTTACCGTCTATATCGTGGAATTTGCACATATCTTCTTGACAGCTCCACACCATGTTCACTTCTTAACTTTTAATTCTTCTTTGGCTGCCACACGAAGCAAAAAGAGAAAATTTCATGTAAATTTCTGAATTGAATCTTGACTTCATTTATGAAATATCTTTGTTTATTCCTTCTTTCTCATATAGAAACGAATGGATGGAAGTTTCCTAGAAGAAAAGGATTTTCAATTATCTCAACAATATATGTAGATATAAATGTGTCTGGAATAAAGGTATTTTCCCACAAGTCGACGATTACGATCTGTCGGTGTTATCTTCCATTTGCGTACAGTAGATGTGCAATAGAATGGAAAATTATTGAAATGCTAATGAAATTTGATGATTATAGTCATAGACTTGTGATTTTGACGTGTGAAAAGGCAGAACTTTGCATACAATGGACTTGTTTTAAATCTCATTTGGAGTATTGTTGAATTGCCTTCAATTATATATTCAGGAAAGTGGAAAATACTTAGTGGATACGGTTGAAGTACATAAATTTCTACTCGAGTGTTTTCCTCGTTACTATACTAACATTATAGATGGCGGAAAAACGCCCCAAATGTCCGTAAAGATTATAAAAGATATTTTTGTCACTTACGTCTCTAACAAAGTTATGAACATTACCTGCTTCATGACCGTACTTTCGAGCACTAGGGAATGTTAATAAATTCTTTGTCACTCAATCAAGTGTCACTTCTACCTTTATTGAGTAGTTTTGTAGGTCGAAAGAGGTATACGAATCCAAAGTATCTTTTTTAGCGCTCGTTAGTATTCTCTAACAACTCAACACCTACATTTCAAAGCCCTTTTCGTATAATAGCAGTAACACGTATCTCACTGACCGTTGCTTCTTAACGGAATTTTCAAATAAATGAATTTCTCTTGACCCCGTTGGCTCGCTATTTAGCGGCTTCACTCGTTTATGTCCATATTGTATCTAAGTGGCATTCGTGCCTTTTTCAGCTGGCCCTAAGATGGGTTCGAAAGTGCATTCATGTTTGTACGTGGACTTGATGTTCACAGTTAATTGCGTGGATATAATCGGATGCACCTTTTTACTACATCCGCATTTAGTGGTTTCCATGATTCCTACCCAAACCACATATAAATGCTTGAAGCCATGCCGCGGAATATCTATATTATCGTCGACCAGTGAAAAATCCATGTGAGTGAGGCCTCCTTTTGGCTATCGAGTACCTTTGGGTATGTAGCACGGAAAATTTGTACTTGAAGCGGCTGACCAGTTTCGCCTTTGTTGTTACCGGCATGGATATACACACATAAATGTACATCACATGAGAATACAGGATTCATGAATCAATTTCGAAAGCTGCATATTTAGTTAAGATAGTGTAACATGCACCTGACGTCGTTGCTACTCTTGTACATCTTATGTTTATGTGCAGAAAAGTTTACAACACGGGTTTCTTGCCTGTCGGCGCTGTGAGCCTTTTAAAATAACATATCTGAACCTCATATTCGGGCGCAACGATCCAAAGTTTCACAAATCAGCGGCACTCCCATAGTGGAAAATTCCCTCAAAATGACAAGGAATTGAAGAGTGTCGTTTGCACTCGACGTTAAAGGTTCATCATTCCCAATTGAGACAATTGCAAATCGGGCATGGGTTTTGCATTCTTACATGTATAAAATGGTTGGTATGCGCAGACGATCGTTACAGTTTGACTGATAATTCAAAGTGCTTCCTAGCGAATAATAAAATTGGAACTGAAAGCAATCTTTGGTGATTCAATAATATACGAAAGGGAGCATCAAATTTTTTTTCATATGCGAATAAAAAATTTGGTGGTCATGTATATGATTATCAAATGAAAGAAATCGATTAGCACTTTTCGAATCTTAGACTTATCTTAATCTTATTTTTGATATTGGTTGAAACACGGGAGTGACGACTCATAATGTGTGTCCAAAAAAGTGAAAGGTCTCTCAGAATCTATCCATCTATCAAAATAAATCCCATTATGATATCTGCTCAGATAAAGTTAATAATAGCATCTTTTTTTCTTCAGCCTTTTCCCCGCTCACAACTGCGATCGCCTCGTCGTGATCGGTTGCGCCACTTTGCTATATCAAAAGCCTGATCCGGAAGCAACCGGGGGGCTCCTTTCAAATCCCTACCCATCGTATCAAGCCAACGTTGTTTCGGCCGGCCTTTTGGAGTTCAGACCAATCTTGACCAGTGAATTTTCGTTAGCGTGAAATACATGCCCATACGATCAAAGATGACTCTCTCGCACTTTTTCCAAGATCGGTGCAACCCCATATCGATCGGGGATATTCTCATTTCGGATGTTAAGTTCTTGAGGGTTTAACGTGAGCACCTATCTGGACGACTTAATCCCATGGTCTTCTTAAGACACGGATTGATTTTGTAACCACAGTCAGAGCCCCGCTGAGACAAGCAACAACGGTACTAGTCTATACCAAGTGCATGGATTAGTATTCATACTGGTGGATGCAAGACCTACCTAAATCTACTAAGGAATACGGCACCCGTGTTGAAACGCAACACCACACCGAGGTCCGAAGGTCCCTTCTCGCTTGAGCACAACCAGCAACCTCCATGAAGCTCCCACTAAGGGGCCAACCGCAAATAACCGAGCTGTATTCACATACAACGGGAGTTCACCCGAAGTATGAGAGTCTAGGGGCTATCCCGGTTCCCATGGTACCAGTATACCACCTCTGAGCACCCCCATTTCGGATGTGATCAAAACGTGTCACGCCACTAATCCAGCGCAACATCTTCGTCTCCATTACCGCAAGACGCCGTTCATTGTCTTTTATAGTCGGCCAATATTCAGAACCGTAGCAGGCGACAGGACGAACGACATTGCGGTAAACTTTAGATTTGAGACGTTCGTTGATACGTCGATAACAAAGAACACCAGTTGTGGATCACAACTTCATCCAGGTGGCGCTAATGCGTGAAACAATTCCATAACACCGTTCTCCATTGGCTGATATCAGTGACCCGAGATATTTAAATCGTTTGTTTTCAAAAAATTCAGTTTTCATTCAGAATTCAATCTGATACCGTTTTGCATGCGGCGATCATTCCATTTTCGGACAAGTTGCTCGAGACCATTTTTGCCTCATCTGCCTAAAGCAGGACTTTGAATGTCCCGTGTGACGATGTCCATAACAAGAACAACGTGGAGTGGTGAGAGGGCGCTTCCTTGGTGAACATCATAGAGACGTGAAGCGATTTTGATACACCCGTCACACGAACTTAACTTTTCGGATCGTGGTAAAGCAATTGAACTCAGCGCATGGGTCCTTCTGGCACTAACTGATGTCGTAGAGCATACCAGATGAGTTCGTGTGGCATACGGTCGAACGCTCTCTCCTGATCCAAAAATGCAATGTAAAGAGGGTGATGTTTCTCACGGTTTTTCTCTATACCCGCGCAGCGTATATTGCGTCAGTAGTTCCGCAGTTCTTGACTAATCTGGCTTGATTCACTGTTGTTTGTACCATTTCGCGAATACGATTGTCAAGAATTCGTTCAAAAATCTTCATTGTTTGGGAATGTAACCGGATCAGATGGTAATCTGAATATTTTACTGGACTACCTTTCTTTTTCCATGTTGGAACTGTAGTACCTTCTTGCCCTTGCCCTGCTTGTTAGATGCTGTCTATGTTCCTGGATAACCCCATTGAAGAATTCACTTAGCCACAGTTCTGGGTCCCATCTCTTCGCTTTACAGAGCTCAGATGCGATGTCATCAGGTCCTGCTGTTTTCCTCAAATTCAATCGTTCTGTTGCTTCCTCGACTTTAGTCGCACTGACAGGTGGAATTGCTCCAATTGTCGGTAATACTTGTGTAAGTGCAGCATGAAAAATTTGGTCGAAATATTCTCGCCATCTATCCATCGCTACTCGACTGTCGGTCGAAGATGTTGCAACAGAAGTGTTCGGTATCCTGTTTACGTTCGTTTCGGCTTTTGGCAAGTCGATGCAGATCCCTCTGGCCATCTCAAATGTCCAGTTTATCGTAAAGATCTTTGCAATGGACCGCTAGAATGACAGCGATCGCTTTCTTTGCTTCCCGATGGCATTCTTGTAAATTTGGCAATTGGGCAGCGTTTTACCGTCAAGAAACTTATAGGAGAGGCGTTTCTTTTCAAGGATATTCATTTGAATATCGTCATTCCAAAGCCAAGTATCTCGGTTGATGTACCGGTTATTCCACTTTGTGAATCGTGTCTTTGACTTGGTTCCACGATTCTTCCACATTCGTAATGGTTGGAAATCTCACAAATGAGATCATTTCTTCTCACAAAATCGCCACCATTTAATGCGCGGCATTGAATGCGTCCCTCATGCTGTTTGATTGGTGGCTTGATTCGCGAGACGGCAAATAATTTCCGATGTTGAGGTGCGATGGACTATAGGGAAAGGCTTGCAATTAGTGGCGGTGGAAAAATGTCGGCGTCTTATGAGAATATAGTCGATTTGCGTTTTACTGCCCCACTATAAAAAGTAGGAAGCTGAGACAATCGTCCTGGATCATTACGCGCTACAAATCCCTTTCTCTCATGGTCCCTATTACCGTCTGCCTTTCCATCCACATGACCATTAAAGTTGCTTGTAATGATGATGTAGTCATTAGGGAGCACGTTAAATTTTTTGCATCGAGAAGTTGCCGGAAGGCATTTTAATTGTCGTCAGGTTAACTGTTCTGTGGTGCATACGCAGTGAAGAACTGAATAATGCAATCAGCTGATATGATGATGAACTTAATCAGCCGATCATCAAATCGTTCGACTTCTTGAATGGCGTCACGGAAAGTCTCTGAGATGGCAATGCCAACACCGCATTGAATGTGTGGACTACCAAAATAGAGAAGTCTATAGTCATTTTTACCGCGTTCGCGTTCTAAGTCGCCTTTTTCGAAGGGCGTTTGCGAGTTTCTCTAGTGAAAGTGCGAAGATTTAGCGCGCAGACACATACACTAGGCAGAAAAAGTGTGCGTACACTCAGTAGTATGATACTTTTCCTTAGTAAAACAAAAAAATTAAGCTAATTTTTGTGGCGAATTTATTGTCCAAACATTACAAATAGTTCCGTAGTTTTAGTGTATTTAATTCACTAAGTTATAAGTCTTACAAAAACCAGGTTATAAAGCCAAAAATTAAAAGAATCGCAATAATTCAGTAGAAAAAGTCTGCGTACAGTAAACAAATATTTAAAAAAAATTATATTTGAGTAAATATGAAAAGCAAATCAGTAGCTTGTAGGATACCCTTTTCTTTTTATGACCTCTTTTAATCTTTTCGGCATAGAAGATACAAGTTTAGATGTTTCTTCAACACTTATTTTATTCCATTCTTCTTGTAATACATTTTTCAGCATATCCTTTGAAGTTATATCGTATTGGCGAATTCTGCGTTCTAATAAATCCCACAGATGTTCTATGGGATTTAAATCTGGCGATTGTGGGGGTGTATGTAACTGTTTGGGAACATTATATAATAGCCACAGCTTATTAACCTCAGCCGTATGCTTAGGGTCGTTGTCATACATAAAATAAAATTCGTCACCCAGGCGTAAATTTTCAGCACTTTGTTTTAAATTACGTTTTAAAATATTTAGGTAGTCATATTTGTCCATGGTAGATTCTATAAATTGCAGATTTCCTACGCCACCACTTGCCATACACCCCCAAATCATTATTCCGCCACCACCATGCTTTACCGTTGGCATCAAATTTTCTTTATTCAATGCTGTACATGCTTTTCTCCATACTATTTTTCTTCCTTTTATTCCAAAAATGCAGTATTTACTTTCATCTGAGAAAAGCACATTTTCCCAGAATTCATTTGATTGGTTTACGTACTTATTCGCAAATTTTATTCGTTTTCGCCTATTAGTTAATGAAATAAATGGTTTCTTACGTGCAACTCGCCCATGGTAACCAGCTCTCTTGAGTATTTTCCGTGCAGTATCAGCACAAATTTTTTTGTTGAACTTAAGTTCAATATCTTTCGCGATTTGTGGTGCAGTTATTCGTGGATTCTTTTTCACCGAACCTATAATACTTCGCCTTTCCCTAATCGACAACTTCAATGGGCGACCAGATCGTGGCTTCGATGTTATTATTCCCGTCGATTTAAAGTTGTTAACTACCCTTTGAACAGATGAATGTCGCCTTCCTACTATCCTGGCTATTTCGCGGAAACTTTTTCCTTCTTCCCATAATTTTATTATAACTTTTTTTTCACTTACACAAATCTCTTTTCGCTTCAATTCCATAATAACAATTATACACACAAAATAACGAAAAAACGTCCTTATTTTTCACACTTCAAACACAGCCATAAACCAATAACTCACAATCAATTTACTCCAAATGGCAAGGATTTATATTTCGGGGAATCACCTAATTATGTGGCTGTACGCAGACTTTTTCTACTGAACATTTGTGACTTTTCTTATTTCCCTTATTTTATTTCAGTTTCCTTGAATTCTAATTTCGTAAAAGTGGCCTTATCAAAGCAACAAGACCACAAGCAATATGCAAACAATAAAATGTTTTTAAAAAACTAATTTATTCGTGTGTTTTACTAACGAATAACCAGGAACTGCTCAGTGTACGCACATTTTTTCTAGCGAGTGTATGTGTTTTGCTCAGACTAACTTTCTTACGTTCTGACGTAGTTCATGCGTTAAGAACCTTTGCCCATTTCTCAACAGGACCGGGGCCCGTTTTTTTTTGCGTCGCCTGAGGTGGACGCCCTAGCATTTCATCGAGGTTTGTGGCTTAATCCAGTCATTTTGTTTTAGCGACATTGGATGCATCTTCTTGGCCGGCCTGTCGCGAGACCTGTCGCCAAAAGAGATTAGGTAGGATTTAGTATAGTGGAATCACTCCAATTACATTCGATTTATCTCTTTCCCTAATCTCAGCATGTTATTTTTGTTTTACTGAGGATAGTACAAAGTACGTTGCCTCAAACCCTCCTTCTTTACCTAGGTCTGGAACCAGCATGCTATGTGAAGAACATGTAAGTTTTAAACAAAATATCGATGGCGGGTCTAGTCCTTTTAATGCGTCGAGCGATGTATACTGTCATCAGAAATAATGTTTCCTACAATACCGGAATGGGACATATTTTGAGGCCTAGATTTCATCTAAGCCCACCATCCTGACTTTTTTCGGATTTTTAGGTTGGGTAGTTTCTGAAAATGAGTCCTGTCTCACCTTAAGTGCGTACATTTTGACTCCTTAATTTTTTTTAAATCTCCCCTTTGCATGTATGGGGAGCCCCCCTTTAAACTCCACCTAAGTTTATACCATCCACTGTATGCGTGAGATTTCATAGTTCCCATCTATCTACCAAATTTCGTTTGGATCGGTTTAGCCGTTTTACACAAAACCTTAAAAAATGGAAATCTGTGTTTTTCAGAATGAATTCTGCTTCACCGTGATTTTATACTCTCTGACCCGTCACTATCTTCTGTCACAATAGACGCCAAAACTACAGCTATTTGTCAATGTAGTCCATAAAGGGGTTCGGCTTTATCTCGATTTATCTGAAAGATTCCCTTACTTCCAATGCGTAGCGATCACGATACCCCATGTAAATCAGTCTACCCTTTGATCGATTATCATATCTAGTATATATCAAATATATCTTAATTTCAGTATCTAATTTTCGGCATTTAATTTGATAGAATTAGAGGCGATGGCTGAACTTTATCTCTGAAATCTTTGTTTAATAACGTAATATCCATTGATCAATTTTCTTTTGTATTCTGGATGAAAAAGTCTGAATTCTCTACTTATAATTTTTCCAAATGTTTCATTAATAAATTTAGTTAGGGATTGTCAACTTTCGGCGTTGAAATGTTGATACTTCTAGAACTATCTTAATATCTTCCCCCCTTTCGCTAGACTTTATCTTTGTAGATTTCGAATTCTTTTGCCACTGAGTGACTTTTATTTGACTTACTAGCTTTTTTGTTGCCGTCATTTCCTAGAAGAAAGGGTTTGGTATGTGGTGAAAACTTTCCCTTTTCAGTATTATTTTAAGCACTATGGACAAAAGGAAAGCAATTTTCTATTTCCTAATGACTCGAATCGAACAAAAAGCATCTACGTGTGTCAAGTTTATTAACCACCCATGGTAAATTAGTCAAATAAACGTGAATGGTCAACGACTTCAGTACATGTGGGTGCCGATGTCAGTCATGCATATGACTCCATTTACTGGAATTGAACTTGGACAATGGAGGGCAAAGCTTTGTTCACGCTAATTACGGTTTCTAGACTTAATGACTGTCTAGCTTTTGAATATCGTTATAGGTCATTTGTCAATGATTTGCACACATAAATGATTGCAAAGGATCCCAGGTTAAGGATATGAGACTGCCATGCTTTCTCTTGGAATGAAACAATGGTTGTAACAGTGAATAGATCAAAAGTAATTTGTTTGTAGAGTTTTTATTTATCCATTTGTTCTTTGCATACGGAGTTTGGAACGAGTGACCTAAGACGCTAATGCGAAATTGATACTGAAAGACCCCTTTCTATTGTTACAGCTTCTTAAAATTGTAATTTTGGCATTGGCGAGGTAGTAGTGCCTGTTCCACCTTTACCTAAATTACAATAGGGAGTATTTTTGAATCAATCCTCGCCTTCAAACAAGATTCATTTCATAGTAAATTCCATGAGCCCCTTGTGGTTGGGCAAAATAAAAGTTACATACCGGTGCAATGGTACGAGAACAATGTATTTTCTCTACTTGTTATTTATTTTTTCGCACACCGTACGTTCTTCATGAAAACCATTTAGAGGATAGTAAAAGTATCTTTTGTATTTTCCACACCCGAGCGAAGTGTGTGTGCAAAATTACTTTCGATTAAGAAGTAACCTCTTGTGCAAAGTAAAAATAGAAATTGTCATTTGCATATTCGCATAAGATGCTTGAGGCGTTATCGTAATAAATTAAAAGTGGCTGCCTCTCGTGGCTCGACTAAAAATATGCTGATGTTAAATTTGGGCTTGAACCAAAAGCCGCCAAGCACGTGTAGGCGAGATACTTCTAGTGACGAAATCCAAATTTATTTATAAACATTATTAGAGAGACAGGAAAAAAACCGGCGAACAATCGATTGTTTGACCATTTATTATCAAAATGTGATAGGATAGGATGGGAATAATTTCACTGGGTGGGGACTCAGAAAGAACTTTGAAATGTGTTCTAACATATGATGGTTTCTGGAGCTGTTCATGCAACTGGTTGTGGTCATATGCGACTGTTGGAAAACACATAAGAACACCTTTCGCTTATCGTGTTTTGATTCGAGGCATGGAAGCAAATGCAGGAAATTCGATTAGGTATCTATTAATAAACCGAGTATGAGTACTTTATTTTTAACAGAATTTTTGAAAAGAAAAGTACCTGCTACTGTGCTTTGTATTGATACTATTTTTTGCTTGATTTCAGATGGGAGTCATCGAGGCGTAACGATTGGCATTAAGGTACGCATAGAAGAAATTATGAATTCTAAGGTAATACATACCTCATGACTTTCAACATTTTTACATGATAACTGAGATAGTAATCTCATCTTGGTTATAGCGAGTAACGGCAACGGAAATACTCAAAAATTAGTTGAAATGAATCAATTTAATCATAGATTCTCACGTTTGTCTGCCTAATTCATAAATTTACGACAACAATGGTCTTAAATTCGAATTTGAGGACTTGAAATGAGTGTGCAAAATTCTATCGCAAAAGTCATTGAAAACTACAGCTTTGCATTAGTGGTTACGATATAATAAGTCAAATTATCTTGTCAAATACAAAAATTAGGCAGTACGTATCTGAAAGATATTATCGTGTACTTTTTTGGAGGCCACATGTCGTTTGGTGGAAGGTCAGATTTAGTTAATGATTTAAGAACTGGTAATTTCGTGAAAAAGCTTGAATGCTAATATGGGAAAGAATAAAGGTTGATGATTTAGAAGTTTTCCAGGTTGGTTGTTGCTTTGACCTATGTTGTGAGTGGGGGCACTGAATGCTTTGTTTGAAGCTGAAACTAGATGAACTTTAACTGTGGAGCAAATCGTTCACTGCAATTACGTGATAACAACTCGAATAAGCGTAATATACATAAACTCTCTCTATAAGCAATAATTTGATTCCAAACTAATTTCTTCACCTGTTCCCTGAATGTCGTAACAGGCGACTGATGGGGATAAAAGTTCGTGGACCAGCTACTTGCAAGTTTTGAATCTCTATTGCTTCCGAAATGCCAACAATGGCTCAGATTAGCACTGATCACAGGGTCACGAGCTTTGGCTATCGAAAACAGTTTACGATTGCTTCTGGCATGTACCCACTCTTTTCGACAACGGTATCCAACGGTATCGTATACCCTATCACTCAAAAACTTGCAGGAGTCGTAAGCCTTGTGATGGTTCTGTGAAAGGGACGATATCGTTAGACTTCCCGATAATAAGTATGATAGCTAAAGAAGTCAAAGAAGCACTTCACCACAATTCTAAATCATATAAGATCAGGTAAAACTTCGCCTCTTATTGATGATACGGCAAGTCACCGTAACATGCGAATATTAACTGCTCGTTCAGACAGAAGCGAAATTATCTTTCCATCAATGCACTAAAGCGGGATAAAACCGCCGACCTTCATATTTTTTCTACGAAATTTTTGCCGTGCAGCCCTTGCAGTTTCTACTGATTTCCTACTTCCATTCATTTGTAAATCATGATAATCAGAGATATTCCCCAGTGAGTTTATGGAAGGTATCATCGTTAAATTTTGATGAGGAAGAAACAAATAGTTATTATCAGAATGACATATGACGATGTAGAATGTCACAGAATGCATCGGAGTAAAGTCTCAAGGGAATTTGTAGTCAACAGCGGAGTCTGGCAGGATTGCATTCTGTCATCAATAATTTTTCTCCCCGTTATCAGTGATGTTTTTCATTTTGAAAAAGAGGATTGAGTTCAATTGGAAAGGGCGAAGTATTTTTCGTATTTATATTAATGGGCAGAATAACGAGGACGTCCAAAATCTGAAAATACTATTAAGTTAACATCAACATCCCTGTTACTCGGAAGCTCCAGGCTCCAGTTATAGATGTTCAATGATTTGCATTTCTCGTGAATTTATTGAACTCCAACACGCATTATCATATCAAGTGAACGCATATGAACGGCGGAGTTGGCGGATTTACTCATGCAAGATGAACGCAAAACCGTACAGCTTCTGTTATTCCAAATTGTTTAAGGTTTTTTTGCAATCGTGTTTTTCTCAGAAATGGTTACCTTTATTGACACGAAATTTGGTAGAAAGGCTAGAAATATGGAAGCACACGCATGCAGTGAATTACATTGCTACACATTGAACTTAAGGGGGTTCCCTAAAAGAGGGGAGGTAGTAGAATGACATTGCTTGTAATTGGAAGGAGTGCGAGAAACCCATAAAAGTCAGTTACTTCAAGGACCCGTCTTCAGAAACTAGCCAACCGAAATATCTAAAAAGATTGTGGTGGTCCGTGCACGTAATACTCAGAATACGCAGATAAATCTGCTGAAATAAAGTTAATAATAGTATATTATATTAAGTTCATCCTAAATTGGTATAATTGAAGTAATATAGGTTTTAATATTAAGCGGCGTACTGGAAAGTTTGGTGTAAATGCTACTGTTATTAACAAAGTTGTAGTAGGTCAAAGTTGCCTCTTAGGCATCAAATTTCTACTCCGTAGAAGATAAAATCTCAGTACCACGTCGAATTCCATATCCGGTATATTCAACGTGTATACACTGCGGGCTATATAAGTATAAATAAAACCATAGGGTACCCAAATGTTCTTATATAAAAAATCAACAAAACTTTTCGTACCTGAAACGCCGAGATTCTGCTTTCCGTTTTATTTTCATTTAGTTTATTCTCACTTGCAATTTTGCAGATAAATCACTATGATGAATATGACATTGAAAACTATTTTCGGCTTTAGGTCTGAAAGGTTTTGTTGATTTTTTATGTAGGAGTATTTGAATACATGATATTTCAATTTGTATGTATCTCATAGTGTACATAGGTGAATATATCTGATATTGAATTCGATGTGGTATTTGTATTTTATCTCTTACGAAGTAATAATTTGATGCTGCCTATGACTATATGCGGTGAAAAAAATGTGCGTCCCTTTTTGACGTGTATGGGGGCCCCCCTTAAGTTCAATATACAGGAATGTATAATAATTCACCGTATATGGGGGGGTTTACAGTTCCAACCTTTCTGCAAAATTTCGTGTCAATAGCCCGTGTAACAGAGACGGTAAACTGATTTTAATAAGGTTTCGTTTTTAACAAAACCTTAAAAATGGAAACGGTTGCATTTCCCTTAAATGACATTAATGAAATTTGAGAAATTATGCTGAGACATAAGATAGAATCACGTTTATGCTGGACCAGTAATCTCCTTATAAAAACTCAATACCTCTTTACCAAAGTTGAAGTAAGTAGAATTAAGCTGAGAATCACAGATAGCTTATAAGTTAATGCCACCTTTACAGCCCACATTGGGTTCCTGCAGTTCGAAAGTTTCAATGTATGTAATATCTTTCCGAAATCGACAGTCTAGCTGTGGAGGCATTAATTCGTTGTAAATCCATTCCCATCGGCTCTAGTAAGCATCATACACATAACTACAAACTGGATATTATGCAATGATAATATTATGGAATTATGTCACCTCGACTTTGATTCGAAAGCGGATTACGAGTTAACACGCTATTCTAGCTTAGGACCTGAGTGTACTATATTTCTTTCTACGTGATTTGGATGAGCTCCCCTTAGCACCAAAATGTGATGAGCTTTAAGAATAAATTAGGTAAATTGGCCTTAATTGGATTTTATCTAAACTATTGAATACGAAATTAATTGGGGAAACGGAATAACGGCCCCACTGTGGCACCTATAATACTGTTTATGTTTAACTTCGAAGCAACTAAGGAAACAAATCATTTCAAGAGAATCAACTTTGGCTGGGATTTCTCCGCGCGGAATATGTATACTGTCCGTAAAGGTGGTGCATGCATGCTGAGAGATGGCAATAACAATGAGATCAAAAACTATTATGTCTTTAACGGTAAGTTCGAACAATTTGCGCCTAGTTTGAAGGCGCACAGATGCAGATACAATCTTATACCGCCCAGGGCTCAGTATCGGAGGATTACATGTTGGTATTCATATAGCTTGCAAGTGGGGCGTCCATATTCTATCGGTGTGTATGTCTTCTATGCAGTCACTTCCAGTCTATTGCTAGTGATGATATTGAACAAACAAACAAATGTTCGAACTCCATTTGAGTCGGGATCTCTTACAAAGGAATAATCAAACGCATGAGGAAAACGCTTTAGGTCAATGTTTGATGGATTTTCATGTTCATGCTCCCCTGGATAGGCGGGACCTCTCATTGAGTCTGAAGCTATTTTGGGCGGCGACTGTGGAATTTATTCTAGACGACTAATTGAAACATATAGTACATGATCACGATTTTCATGGGCTCTAAATTGAGTTGTGGTGAAGTTATAATTAATATATATGTCCCGAACTGGTTCGTTTTAACTCAGTCAGCTTGATATAAACTAAAATGAAGATTATTTAATTCACTGACAGTTTGATACAGTATGGAAGTTCGCTTCCAATAAATGGACGGGTTTTTCGAACTCTAGGATCTATCTATATCTACAATTTTATATCTCTTTTAATTGTTGCTAAATATACTGTCGGAACGCTTGCTACAACATATATTTGTCTGAAGCATATTTTTCTGTTCTTAATGACAAAATAGCTTAAGAAAGAACCTGTGTATTAATTTCTGTTGTAGCCCTTACTCATGCACAAAAACAGTGATTGACATCAGTGAGAGAAAAAAAAAACAAAATATTTTTATGGTTCTAGGAAGTAAGCATTATTTCTCATTGCAATCAACCTAAAGATTTGGTAGTAATGACACAATTACAAAGCTAATCCGATAACAAGAGCCGAAAAATGTGCCAAATTACTCATTATTTGTCCAGAAAAGCGGTCTCATATTTTGAACAAAAACCTCGCACAGAAAATAAAATAAAAGATGAACTGACCGACCTTGAGTAGCTTTAGCGCACAATGTACTTTTGAACATGTAATTGCATCGAACTCATAATATTTCAAACTTGAAAACCAGAGAATTTGACTTACAAAGGTTTAGTGTAAGTTTCTCTTATAATTACTAATATATATTTTGTGTTCTCTGTGTGAATTTACTGCATTCCAGTGTCATCGAGTGATAGCTTACGTCGTTAATCCATACATAGCCTTGCCTCAGTAGTTTTATCGCATGGGTATATGTAGATATTTAGAATTGTGTCTATGCACCATTCTTACTTAGCCCTTTGATTTAGGCTTTGTTAGAACGGATTATCCCATAATACAACACATTCCTGTTGATGAAAATTTGAAGCTGTCAAGTGGCAGAAACAGGCATTTTAGTGTAAATTATGAATCAAGCTCGATATCGCCACTGTATAGGAAGAGTGAGTCAAATTAAGTCTTGAATTAGTTTGTGCTAAGTCTGAAGGTTTATATTCGAGAGATGAGGCAAGATACCGTTCCCCATTAAATCCTGCCCTGGCCCCTAGAAGCAGAAAACAATATGAAACTTATTGTTTCTGTGATCCCATTGGAACTCGTTCGGTGCAAGTCGCCTCTTTTGGTACTAATTTGGATGCGTTTCCGCCATTTCGCGAGGATGCGTAGCTTGTGTAACGAGTCCAATTAAGGTACGTTACTCTCCAGACCCTCGGCGAGCCAGTCTGTCAGCATCCTCATTACTAGTGATGTTAGAGTGCCCCGGCTCTCACATCAGGAATGTTTCATTCAGTCGACCAACTTTCAACAGCACCTGATGACAACTCCACACCACCTGGCTTGATATGTCATTGCTGTTTAGTGCTGAAAATGCCGCCCGACTGTCGAAACAGATTCGAATGCGCGACCCCATTTTTGCCGCAGACATTCTTCTGCTGCCAACGAAATGGCATATATCTCCGCCTGGAATATGGTCGTCATTTTTCCGAGGGGTCGGGTCAGTTCTATAATTGGATTCCCCGAGATCATCCCTGCGCCCGACCCGCCTTCCATGACTGGCCCGGTGAAGATTATTAAGTCTGTAATTTGAAAAGACTCATGGGCACTTGTCGACCATTCTTCTTTTTTGTTCTTGGGTGATTACGGTAGTGTATGTCTTTTCAAAGACGAATCTGGAAACCATATGATGGGTCAGCATCAGAGCTACCGGTTGTTTGTCAAGAAATTTCCAGATAGACGCATGATCGTGTGATTGGCCGCCTTTCCACGCTCCAATGGTATCGAGTCTATATGCGTTTCACCTCCAAGTGAATGGGAGGTAGATTTAGGATAGCTTCAAGTGCCGCAGTAATACTTAGGCAACCAAGCCTCTAAATCTGCGTTAGCAGCTTCCTGTTGTTAGCAAAGTTCAGTCTCGGCCACCTGACGATGCATGCATATATCAAAATGGGTTTTATTATGGATGTATACTTCCAGTGTATCCCTTTTGGTGAAAGTCTTCAAGTCTTACCTATCGCATTTCTACAGCACCAGCGCAATCTCTAGGATTTCTGATATTGTTCCTGGATGTGGTGCTTCCACGTTAACTTGGAGTCGAAATATATTCCTAAATACTTGACTGGATTTCCTGCAGAGTTACATTCACGCGTCACATACTGTGTCCGCAAACGCTTTTGCGAAAATTTTTTTGGCCTCCACAGCATTCCATTACCAAGAGCCATAACATCGGAGGGAGAACTCTTCCCTGTGGCCAGCCCCTAACACATCCTGCTTCAATAGACTTCTGGCCGACCAATATGTGGATTTTTCTCCACTCTAGCATGTTAAGGATCCAACTGATTAGCAGCGGTTCGATTCCATACTGTTTTGCCGCATCACAAATTGCCACGAATGAAGTATAATTGAAGGCACCTTCGATGTCCATGAATCGTCTTTTCAATTTTTGCCGTGAGTTCATGGAGTGTTGTCTCCGTGGATTTACCTTTCTGCTAGGCGTGTTGCCTATGGTGAAGTGGCTACTTAGGAATGTGTATATCCCTTATGAACCGATCTACTAGTCTTTCTAGTCCTTTTAGTAAGAAAGCCGTTAAACTGAGCGGTTGGTAGCTTTTTGCGTCTGTGTAGGCGGGTTTCCCTGGTTTGGTAATGAAAACCACCTTCACATCACGCCAGTTAATTAGAATTTAAGCATGTGCTAGGCATGCACTATATATATTCCGAATATGTAGACCCATGGCAACCATTCCCTCTATTACTAGCGCAGAAATGATGCCATCCGGACCTGCAGACTTGTATCTATAGAACGAATTAAATGCTCATTTTACTCGCTCCAGTGTTACTACTTTGCATGCCAGATTCCAGTCTCTCGGTTGAGAGCTATATGCACTTGTCGACCTCGAGATTAGATTTTGGATGCTGCCTGGGAAGTGCACTTCAAGCAAATGGTTTGCCGTTTCTTCATCGTTTTCTGTGTACCTCCCGTTCTGTAAACGTAAATAGCCCAGCTTCTGGTTACATTCTTTAACCAGAATTCGTTTCAGCTTTGAGGTTGCCTCAGTCTCTTCGCAAAAGCGTGTCCACGATGATCGTTTAGCCGATCTTATGCTCTTTTTTAGAGCCTTCTGTGCCTCTTTATAGCGATTCCAGCTAACGTCTGAATCACACCTTAGAGCACGATTGAGGAGCATTCTTGTAATTCTCCTCTGTTTTGGTAAATCCGAGTTCCACCATGATGTTTAACCCTTCTTTGGCATTTTGAGTGGACAGCTTTCTTCAAAAGCTTCTCTCATGCTAACTGTGATCATCTGGGTTGTTGTCTCAATTCCACCAAGGGATTTGATGCACTTCCCAAGGATTGTGACTCGAGCGCTCAATTCTATTTTATATGTCACCCAGTCTGTCTTCCACGGATTCCGAAATGGAGTGGGTGGAGGTGGATCCATGCCCATTACGAAATCAATACGTCTGTGATCTGAGAATGTGATATCGTTTGATACTCTCGACTCTGCGACCAGAACCGCGTTGTCAGTGGATGCCAGCGTGATGTCGATGACCTTTCGCCTGATATTTTATAATATTTAATGAAGATATCAGTGAAGCCTTGGATATTATAAATAAGTCAGGATTGCCGTTTGTACGAGAGGGCGAAGCATAAAATTGGTTGCTAAATTAATTGATAGAAATTGTTTGAATTTGACGGTTTCTTCCAGTAAGAAACATTTATCAGATTTTTTTCTGGCAACGTCAAGAGATCCTTCCCAACTGGAAGGCTTTCTTTCCAGTGAATATGAGTGCCTTGGAATATCCTTTTAGATATCCAATTGCAGTTCGTTCTCACCCCACTGCAGTTTCCATAACTTTACAACCACTGATCTTTATAGTAGTTGTACATAGGAACCTTTTTTTTTTCTTCCTGTTGTGTGAGAATTAAATTAAAGTAATAAGTCTTGTGTGCCACCTTTATTGAATATCGTTAGGCGATTTACGCCAAGATGAATAGATTTTTTTGATTTGTCTTCTCAAATGTCGTTTCTAGTTATTAGGCCATTATCTTGTTAATTTCGAGAATTTTTTTTCATAAAAAAATTTGATAATAGCACGATTCCATGCCAGCAACGAATCTAGCAATTTGTGAAGATTTGTAAAATAATATTCTCATGTCTAACGACGCGTTGAAAGCATACTTAGTGTGTGCCGATTGGCGTTGTTTGGCACTTGGAGGAAAGATGACTAAAGATCCTTCAATCGCTGTTTTCGATTTAAGAACAAAACAGAAGAGTGGAAATGGGAAGATGGGAGGGAATTTTGGTGAGGATTAGGGATGGGAAATATGCGTTAGAAACGGTATAGGCCGTTTTGTTTAGTTTGGGGCCGCACATCGGATGCGTGGACCTAGACGTCACTATGAATTCACCTCGGCCACTGCATTCGATGGCGGCAGAAACTGACACACTTTAAGCAAATTCGTGCTTGAACATGGGGAGAGTAGAGTGTTGAGTTTGCATAAAATGGGTGTCCAGCACGTTCACTTTATCTGGAGGGGGTGAACGTGTTAGAGCTCAATATTTGAAAGGCAGTTATGGAGCCACTTAGTATACAGGGTCGGGAACCTTTCACGGATTTTAGTGTTGGGATTATAAACCTGGATCTTGAGGAAAGAATACTACAGAGTATATCTATTTCTAAAAAGTCTCCACCCTAGAGTTTTCTTATATTCTAGTGGCTTTACATAATGGTTATCAGGAAGTGATTAAAGTATGAGTGACTTTCTTACACTGACAGTAAGGAATATACGGGTAAAATGGGGAATGTCACGTGCTGGAATATCATCAGGCAGCATTGTAGTTGACGGCCATAATTATTGACATAACTGTCCAATAAGAAAGTATGTTTGGCACTTAAGTCGCTGTCCAAGATGAGGGACTCCGATTTGCCAGCTGGTTGGAGTTCGTCCACACAGAAGAATTTGATTGAGAGTGTTTGCATCAAAACGTTGATAAAGGACAATAGAACAAAACGATTTGATAGAATTTGCTGAAAGCCAACTCTTGGGTTGGGCCGATTTGATCGGAGATTAGAGTTGCGTCGGAATTGAAAATGGCAATTCGGTACAATTTGTATTACTCACTGGCAGTTTTGCACTTCAATATTTGCTTGCATACGATGTTTTCGAATGGATTAGAATGCGATTAATTGTTTTAAGTGCCACAAGCGAAGCTCAGGCTACGATCTCTTCGACTCGGATTTTACACTGTCGATGCGTTCCGTTTTTTGATGCTCGATTATTTCGGTATCGAGTAACTGCGGTGAAGGCCACTAATAATCAACATAGTGATTTCCTCCAACTGGCAAGTATATGTGAAGTACTTCATCTTGTTCTCCATGGGAGAGGTTTATGTAGTGGCGTAGTCTTCTTTATTTTTGAGGATGATTTGATGGTCTGAGCTTAATGATTTCTTTACCAGGAAGTCCTTAGCTAGGGGCATAGAGATGACGTTTGGGATAATTCTGAAGTTTTAAGATTGAAGGGATTTTGGTAATTTATTTTATTTTTGCTAGGATCTGCGTTGAATTCACAGAATTCTTCGAGCGCCCGTTTTCCTGTAAAATCTGGTCCATCGCAGATAGGTTTTCCACTAGGTCGGACAGCTATACTAGCTACATTTTTGATGTGCATCTAAAAATAAATTTCAGTTCAAATTTTACCCTTATGGCAGTTAATAGGCCGTTTTGATTTCTGCAAATTTTTAAAATGAGTGGCTGGAGGAGATGTCCTATGCAACTCCTGCCAATCGGTAATAGTTCAATCGAAATAATATTATTTCTTGCTGCTTTATTTAATGTTTAATCTCGCAAGGCAGCTTTAATTCGCTAGAAGGAGACTCGGCAAAACAAAGCAAGTCGGGAACCAAAATCTGCTTCAGGTTTTGCGTTTTTGTTGTGTGGTTTTATTTTGAGACTTTGACGAAGTATTAGCCTCATATTATCCTTTATGTTCGGGAGATCTTTTTGATAAATTTCAAAAATATAGAGATGCATACCGCATTGTTAACTTGACTTGAGCAGAAAACAGGATGGGATATATTTTGAGACCTGGATTTTATATAGAATGGAGACTAAGAACGAGATCTGTTACACTTCATGGTACCTACATTTTGCATCCTAGTATTCTTATGTTCCAACTGATATGGACAGTTAGACTAGTTCCGAAAGGTGCTAATTAAGTTTTCATTTGGTACTCCACACAACCATCTTCTAATAAAAGAAATACATCTCCTTTCACATGAATGGGGTGCCTTCCCGCTAAACTCAACTTAATCGGTCCACTGATTCCATGTAAAGGGACTTGTAGGCGGTACGTTCTCACCAAAATTCATGACAATAGATTCAACCGTTTCGAAGTAACTTAAATGCGACAGACAGACTAGCACTGAATCCACTTTAATAAGGTGTTGTTTTACACAAAACTTTAAAAATAATCCGAATAGGACTCAGTGAACTTCCCTGCCATCATTGTTTCTATGTATTTCTATGATATTTGTATTATAAGTTTAAAGTTGTTAGACATTTTTACGGCGAACAAGGTGCAATTTGGCATAGGGTTGCGTATAGTGTTACGCAAAAAAAGCTGCCTTCACAGGATTATTAATTAATTCTATTAAAGCCTATCCTATAGTAACTCAAAACCCACCAAACAATTGCAAATTGTCATCACAAGCATTAAAACATGTGGAATCTTGTGAACGTTCTCAAGCAATTGTAATCTGTTTTCATTGTTAAACTCAATTGGATCCAATTTAAAAATAAAAACATCGCCGACGGGTCATTGTCTCAAGGAGAACGAAACTTGGCATATGTTCTCCATTGTTTACTTAATTTTTCTAAATTGCAATGAATCCAAAGATCATATAAATCTTGAGATTTCCGTCTTGACCTCGTCTCCATCGGTACTATCTTCATTCTAATTTTCAATAAATGACCGAGTTGGCGGGTTGGTTTCATTCGATTTCAAGCTGGTTCAATCCTACTTGAAACCAATTTACAATGCCCATTATTCAAATGTTTAAGGAAATTGTTTTAAAATTTACGCTCACCGCTCATAAACATGGAAATTAACAAAGAAAGCAAAAAATGAGGAAATGTTTTACATCTCATCAGAAAAATGTGCTTGGTTATATTTAACTTGGACGGTGAGCTTGAGTTGGTGTAATACTTTTTAAATGAGTTTCCGCATTTTTATGTGGTCATGTTCTTGTATGCGTGCACATATAATTTATAGGAAAGTGACAAGAGAAATTCTTGTAATGAAATCTTTGTTAGAAGGCAAACGTGAGTGAAAAATGATTAGGCTGATTTCTTGTCTTGTATACAAGCTTCCTCAATGGGGACTTTCTTTCTCATTTGTAAAGACAAAGTTGATAAATGCGACAGTGGATACTGAGAGATTGTATCAGTTTTTGTTCACGAACTGAGATCGATACTTTTTTGTTAAATCCAAAATCTTGCTCTTTATCCTTTCTTAACTTTGTTCTATTCAACATGACAAGGCTTATTAGTTTCAAAATAGTTTGTTACTTTTGGAAGGAGAGGTTCAAGAGAGATGTTCCCAAGGTTATTACTACTGGTATTACGCTACTTTTTCCAATAACAGGGTGAATGCAAGTTGACATCTTTCATATATTGATATTACCAAAATCCTTTCCTAGGATAAAATAATTTAATATAATAAATAATAATTTAGTTTATTCTTTTTATTTAACAGACCAAGTCGAGTCTTGTCATCCAGAATAGATTGTATGAAAATTCGGTCGATTCAATGGCCGCACTTTTCGCAGTCTGAAAGCGAAAGGCTGTCTACGTGGTATTCCTTCAGGCCGTACTTCTTTTTAGATGTAATTTTTCAAAGTCTTAGTGTTGCCTGAATAGTTTATTGGCTTGGATTTGGGTTAGGAGTTGTTTGTTTTTGATTCATTGACTTTCAGCCTACTACAGCTGGGCCATATGGCCGACCTGATTAAATGTTCGTTAGAGGTCAGTCGAAACCCAACTAACCTTCCCGGCGATAACAACACTGTGAATTTTGCAGAAGTCCACAAACCCTTAAGTATTACTGTGACGGTTACTAAGATTATAATATACCTGAGTAAGATGTCAGAGTCTACCTTGGTGTAGAAACCATCCATCACAATTACAATGACACTTTTAGGAAAATTCTTTTGAACTGCGTGTAATTGTTTACAGAAAGCATCTTTTGCCATTATATCGAAAATTTCCGTTGTTACATAGCACTCCAAAATTATGATGCCTTTTAACCTGGATCGAAATCTTGCACTCAAGATCCTGTCAGAAACCGGCTCCAAGTCAAGAGAGCTTGCGGTAGTCGCCAGCAGTAGTCCGAAACTGGAGTCGCGTCTGCTAACACTAGGCTTTCCAGAGTACGAATGAACCGTGCTGTAAGAGGAAAAGGGTTACTTTTCAGAGTCCCAGCGAAGTCTTTTCCGCCCATATCCAATCTATATCATTGGCATTCTCTCAGAAGCTAGAAAAATAAGTATTCTAGGGCCGTCTTCTCACTGAAAATGTAAGGAAAAAAAGAAGAAAGAGTCTGTGTAGATGCCCCATACTCCACAAGGCAGTGTATTGGATCGTTTTCGATAGCTAAAAGTTATGGCGGTGACTTTTACGATAAGCAAGAAATACTTTGAGTATATTTTTAAACCGCAATTCACAGGCTCTCACCATATCTTGATATCTAAACACTTGAATGTAGGAAGGGGCTCGTTTTTGAAACAAATTTGAGTTCTAAGAGAATAAACGGATGAAGATCATTAATTCACAAAGTGTAATCAACGTAAGTGCAAATTAGATTTAATACTCTTAATCAATCCAATAAGAAAGTTTTTGCTATTTTCTTACCTCAAGAATAATTATACCGAATAGCATCGATGGGAGGTGAAAATAAACAAATCCTGCTCTTGCTACTCTCAGACAAGTTTTATTATTTTACTGTATAATAAATTAATTTCAATATTAAATTGAGTTGTATCCAGTGTCCAGTTGGTGCTAGTTTTGAGCCAAATGAAAACAAAATAAAGCTTGGGAAAATTTGAAAAGTAATGTGATATTCAAAACAAAGTGCTTTGTAGTTTTGTTTAGTATTTTTGTCGCATCCCAGAGTATTTTCTTCTTTTAAGTTACAAGATGAATAATTTGTTGCTTCTCTCCCTACGTCCAGGGATGTACGTAATCTTGACCGTCTTGTCTTTAAATTCCCCACAATTGTTCAGCTCCTATCCATTAGTCGATTTCTTCAGACTCCCAGTCACTTTCGATTGCCTTGTCATTCCCGTCAACGCATACAAACTGATATTTCAGATCAATGTATCCGCTCACAACTGACCCCCATTTTCCATTTTTCCATTGCCCAATTATTTATAAAACTGAAAACAATTAATGGGTTTAGGGTTAGGGAGAAAGTTTTAATATTAGGTTGGAGAAAAAGTAATGTCGTATTTTGTCAATAGATGGCCACACATAAACATATCTTGTGTTGTACTTATCGCAACGGGTCATACTATACGGCGATTTGAAGATGACAATCTGGGCTGCAGGTGTCTCTTTGACAGTTTTATGATCGTACGTTTCAGTCTCAAGTTATAGCGCGTCAAATATGGAGTCCACGAAAGAAGAAATTCGTCATATTTTACATTTTTACTACCTGAGAGGTAAAAATGCAACAAAGGCAGCCAGAAAACTTTGTGAAGTTTATGGGACCGATACTGTAACGATCCGCACAGCACAGCGTTGGTTCGATCGATTTCGTCCTGGTGTAGTGGATGTCGAAGATACACCCCGTACTGGTAGGCCAATCGTCTTAGAAACCGATGAAATCGTCAAAATTATCCAAGTAGACCGGCATGTGAGCATTCGCTCGATTGGCCAGGAACTGGGTAAGGATCATAAAACTGTTTGGAACCATTTGCAGAAGATTGGATTCCAAAAAAGCTGGATGTTTGGGTGCCACACGAGTTGACGGAAAAAAGTCTCTTGGACCGAATCGACGCCTGCGATGCACTGCTGAAACGGAAGGAATTCGACCCATTTTTGAAGCGGATGGTGACTGGTGATGAAAAGTGGATCGTGGTCGAAATGCGGCAAACAGGCCCAAACCATCGCCAAGCCTGGCTAGGAAGGTTTTGCTGTGTTTGGTGGGATTGGAAGGGAGTCTTCCACTATGAGCTGCTCAACTATGGCCAGACCCACAATTCGGTCCTCTACTGTGAGCAACTCGACCGTTTGAAGCAGGCGATTGGCCAGAAGCGGCCAGGATTGGTCAATAGGATTGGTGTTCTGTTCCACCAGGACAACGCTCGGCTTCACACATCTTTGGCGACCTGCCAGAAGCTACGGGAGCTCGGCTGGGATGTCCTATTGCATCCACCGTATAGTCCGGACCTGGCACCAAGTGATTACCATCTCTTCCGGTCCCTGCAAAACCCTCTTAGTGCTACTAAGTTCGCCTGTCTTGAGTTTTTTGCAAATAAGGAGGGGGGGGGGGGGGGGGGGGTTTCTATTCGTATATGGCTAAAAACCCAAGACATTCCTTCATATTTTTTTCAAATTACACGTTAATATTATGGACAGCCTAAGCAAACAAACCTATTATCGTATACTGTATTATATATGCACGTATATAAATTGATGGTACACATATTTTCGATTTTTTCCTGCACAAAAGAATAAATATGTATATATAAAGTACGTATATTGAATACCGCTGGTCTAATGTAAAAACATTAGCACGCATATACTACTATATCTGCATAAACACATGTCTGTTTGGAGTAATTGATATTCATATACAAATGACTAAAAAACTAGAACAAAATAATTCTTTGCGGCCCCATTCATATGAACTTACTTCGTTGTGGTATTGATGAATTGATATGTGATGATGACGTCATATACGTTGTAGAAAGCACGAAATTCACAAAAAGGGGCAAAGTTTCACCCCCTATAACTTTGTTAATAATAGTTGGATTTTCTTCAAATTAGACCAAGTTGTGCATTATGCTATCCCTTACACTCATGCCATGTATTTCTGGGGTGGACATAAGGGGGGTTCCCAGTAAATTTAGAAAATGGAGAAATATACTCTTATTAACTTGATTTGTGCAGATATCGAAACCGGATGTATTTTGAGGGCTAGATTTCGCAGAGATGTCACTGTGATTTTTTTCAGATTTTTCGGTTGGATAGGTTCTGAGAACGAAATCTGTTATATTTTTTGATGGTCACATTTTGAGCCCTTACACTCCACTATATTTCATCCGATATCAAATATGGAACCATTTTCGAAAAGTACTAATTGAACCCTTTCATTTGATACCCGACATGGCCACATTTTATGAAGAAAAATTTTGCACCCTCCATTCACATGTATGGGAAACCCCCCTAAAACTTAACACCAAATGGTGCTACTTGCTGAATATAAAGGGAACAACAGATCACACGCTCTTGTCAATTTTCGTGAGAACCGGTCCTGCCGTTTCCGAATAAATCGGGTATGACCGACAGACAGACACAAAACCTTAAAAAGTTACGCGACATTGTTCCGCTGAAAATCGTAACTAGAGTTCTCCAACTTCGGGACGTGTAACGATTCCAATTTTTATCTGCAGCCAAAAAACTTTTAATTTTACATTATTAATTTATTTTCTAAGAATATGAATCTAAATGCTTTTTTAAGGTTTTGTTTTTAAAATAAATCGAAAGTGACGATTTCTTTAACGAACCTATTCTCAGAAACCACGTAATTGAAAAATCTGAAAAAAATCACGAAACTACCTCTATACGGTGTCGAGTCCTTAAAATACCATATATGATAGATATCTGCTCAATTTAAGTTAATAACGGCATATTACCATGTTTTTGGGGAAATTGACTAGAAACCCCCCTGATGTATTGATGTGATCAATGCAGGAGGATCTGGAGTAGAAACCAGAGAACAGCCAGCCCCTCAAGTCCAGCGTCCCCGTTTGAGTGACTTGACGGCCGAAATAAATTCTCGTCAGTTTGGGGGATTGATTTCAGTTTATCCTAGAGTGTACTCTAGGATAAACTTAAGCAGTAATTTGTACTATAATACTATGAAGCATGATATCGTCAAATCGTACTATCCCTACCGCAACGCAAAATACTAAATATCAATATTAAAGTGAGTGGTTTGACAGGTTAAATATACATAAACATTACTGGCTGCGTACAAATGGAGTAGTTCTGCACTCAAATATACTTACATAAGAAACAAACAAAACCTTTCATACCTGAAGCTTCTAACTTCCGGCTTCCCGACTTGTTTTGCAAATATCTAGGCAGAAAAGCTCCCTTAAATATTCTGTATTGTCCCAAATGGTTCATGTTCTTGGTAATTACATATAGAATCAAATCAACAAATTTTATAATGGTTGATTTATTACTTTTTGAGTTAGAATTCGCGCAGATGTGAAAAACGTCATTTTAAGAAAAACGCGTTTGAAAAAAAATTATTTGAAAAGTCGCGTTTCGGATAAGAGGTCATTTCTCACTCGCAATTATAATCAAAATACAATTACAAAAAAATTAAAATGCAATTGTAGAAGAAACTGACCCAAGTATTTTAAAATCCTATTTATTCTTCTGTAGCCTTTGTCCCGTCCTTTATAGACAACATATGTGTATTTATAAAAATAACATACATACGCATACTACGAACTTCTGCACGCACTTTTCTCGAAACTACATTTTTGCACTGGTTGACCTGATTGTGAGCGATCTATTTGACCGATAATTGTAGGCTAGGATCCTGACAATTTTGAAACTTTACTGCTACCGAAATGTTCAATAACGCCTCGGATAAGGACTGACCACACGGCAATGACCTTTGGCTATAGAATAGAACGATAGCGATGGTCCTCAGAATGCTCGCTTTCTCCAACTTGAGTGAAAATTCCAGCGAAGCTGGATATTCTGGCCTTAAGCGCAGTAAGGTGGTGGGATTCTGGAGAGTACTCCTCTCCCTCTGTGGCAATGTGCTTTTGTACTCTGAAAAGCCAAGTGGTAGCAGACGTGAATCCGGATTGCTTCTGACGGCTATCACAAGGCGCGCTCGCTTGACCTTGGAACCGGTTCCTGACAGACTTCTAACTGCAAGAATCCGGTCCAGGTTCAATAGCATCATAATGGTACAATGCTACGCACCAACGGAGTCTTCCGATGTAGTGGACAAGAATGCTTTCTATGAACATTTAAACGCAGTTTAGGGTGAGCTTCCTAGAGGTGATATTGTGATCGTAATGGGTGATCTGAACGTCAAAGTTGGATCTGACAACACCTTTCTCCGACATGTGATGGGGAAATACGGTCTTGGCAACCGTAAAGGTAATGGTGGGAGGTTCGGCGATTTTTGTAATTTCCACCGCCTCATCATTGATGGCACATTTTTTTAGCACAGCAGCCATGGGGTCAGTTGGATTTCAACTGACCGACGCCGTCGAGCATCAGATCGACTACTTCGCGATCAGCAGTAAATTTAAGAGTTGTCTTCTGGATGTGCGTAAGAAGAGGGGCGCTGACATTGGCCTAAAAAGATATCACCATCTGATGGTCGTTTACGTTCGCTTGCGTATTGCGTCCGGCACTTCCTGTAGATTTGGGGTACCCTCTAAATTAAACATTATTAAGCTAGTTTGCTGATCTAGCGACAGATATATTGAGTAACCCGTTTGAGAATAGCAATAAGCGGAATCATGGAAGTGGATCAATTAACGGAATCAATTAAAGAGTCTACTGACTGTGACAAAAGAATATTTTCTATTGCACTGGTCACGGAAGCGGAAGATGCCGCTGGTCGCAATGATTTCAGAAATGTATACCGTATCATGAAAGAGCTTGCATGTGGTTGCAAATCTCCCGATGGTCCTATGAATGATGCCAACGGTCGACTTCTCATCCACGATGATGAACAACTGAAGGGGTGAAAAGTACACTTCACTACTGTTTTTGACCGTATCACATCCGGTCAAACTCCTCTTGTGGATGAAATGGCTAGTCACCGTAACATGCAGATATGGATTGTTCCGCCAAAGAAAAGAGATTTCATTTCGGCAGTTACTGCAGATCAGCTGCCTTCACTCGTATGGAAATCCTGGGAATCCGAGACCTTTCCCAGAAAGTGAAAGAAGGGGATGATCATTAAGATCCCAAAGAAGGGGACCCGTTTTGAGTGCGACAATTGGAGGAGTATCTGCGTGTTCCCTTTCGTCACAAAAGTAATAGCTAAAATAGTCCTAGAGCGCATCAAAGAGCATCTTGAAAGCTTGATCGTCAGAGAGCAGGTTGGTTTCCAAAGTGCTCCACGCAGGGGGGGGGCATTCCAGAGAAAGTAATAGTTATTAGCAGACCGACATACGATGGCGCAAGATGTCACGTGCTGCATCGAGGTAAAATCACACAATCACAAACCAGAAAGCCAGAGTCTCGTCAAAGTTGTATCTTGTCATCGATATTATTTCTTCTTGTTGTCGGTGGCGTTTTTCATGCTGTCTTGTCTAAAGAACGTGTAAGAATTCAATGGACATTGACATCTTACCTCGAGTACGCTGACGACATTTGGTGGTTCTCTCATCGGGTCATGGACCTTCGCCAAATGGCTCTTGATTTGGAAAGAGAGACAAGTAGAGTTGGACTGAAGATAAATACCAACAAAATCAAGGATCTCAGTCTGCCGGGCTATCGCACTAACCCTATCGACGCATTAACAGCGGTAGATCCGTTTTCGCTGCCCTGTCTAAAATTTGTAAATGCAATTATCTCAACACCAAAATCAAGTTGGGAGTGTTCTATGCTAGTGTTCTTTCTATGATGCTATATGGGAGTAGCATATGGAAAGTGAACTACAATGTTATTCAAAAGCTCAAAACTTTCGACAATACCTGTCTGGGTCGTATCTTCGGAGTGCGCTGGACTGACACTATCTCAAAGAAAGAACTTCGTCGGCGCACAGACCTGGCACTTGTACACACTGTGATCGGAAGACGGATGGCACACACATTAAGGTGGACAATTGCAATCAGGCACAATCAAAAACTCGGAATGTGTTTTTTTTTTGACCCTGTACAGGCTATAACGCCAATATCATGCTTCATACTATACTCAATATTAGCAATTTATTTTAATAATTTAATTACTAATTAATGACTAGAAACTCCAGTTAGGTTTATCCTAGGGTGATAAAATTACATACTAACGGGGGTTTCTAATCTTTTTCTTAATTCTGAGAAAAGAGTGTGTGACAGATGGACAGACAGACATTGCAATGATTTTAATAAGGCTTTGTTTTACAAACCAAAGCAAAGGGATAGATATGTGAACTATAAGTAACAGTGATTATTTGGGATAAAATCTGTCTCTTTCTCAAGAGCAAAGGGTGACTTTCTTCCTTCTCCGGTTCCTGTTAGAAGTCTTAATTTTTAGTGTCTATCCCCAATAAGAGAAAATGTTGTTGACGCCACTAATAAAGTGATATAATCTTTGCAAAAATACATTGCCATTGAAATATCAACACGTCAACGTAAGAGCTCGGTCCCCTTCGCCTACTTGTGGATCGAGCTATCGTGATTCTGTACAATCATATCAAAGAGAAAACTTTCGGTGTGGACTGTGGCACTGATAACAAGCAAATTATATAAAATACAGGGAGAACGTCAACAAATAAACTGAACGCTGCTGGGCTATTATTGTACGCTCTGATCTGTGTGCACTTTCATGGCCATGTGTATGCTTTGTGCTATATTTATTCTTATCGGTAGCAGCATATTTTCGAAGTTTTATTTTCTACTTTTTACGTGACATTGATAAATGTGAATGAGGAATTGTTTATCAAATCATTCACTCAAATGTTGCAGCTCAACATTTATTCTAGAATAATTTGTATACTTGAATGGATGTACGGGTGGCAGGTCGAACACTTTCAGGTAAAAATGTGTAGTACATTTGGAGGCTCTAATCATCTATGCAATTTAGAACGCAGAATAAAGCGTCTTTTAATGTTTTTCAGTTTAATCTTGATACTAGTTGTGTTAAACATTGTGAAGACTAAGCTTTATAGAGTGGAAAAGATTTTTGGCCTATTTCACACAATCCCTTCAATTTTTAAGGTTTTGTGTAAAACAAAACTTTATTAAAATCGATCCACTGTCTGTCTGTCACACGCACTTTTCTCCAAAACGGCTAAACCGATCCAAACAAAATTTGGTGGACAGATGGAAACTATAAAATCCCACCCATACAACGAGTGACATAAATTTAGATTTCATCGGATATAGCCTTGGTGTAAAATGAAACGTCTCGGTTAGTACTTTCCTAAACTGTTTTAATTTTGGCGTGAATTAGAAAGTGCGCGAGTAAGGAGTCAAAATGTATGCACTTAAGGTGAGACAGGACTCATTTTCGGAAACTACCCAACCTAAAAATTCGTACAAAATCAGAGTGGTGCGCTTAGATGAAATCTAGGCCTCAAAATATGTACCATTCCGTTATCTGCTCAAATAAACTTACTAATAATATATTACCAACTTTTAGCACTTGATTAAAAACCCCTCCTTAAATTCACCGTAGGACTTCCAAATTTTGCACCAGCATAGAGGACGATATTTCGTATACACTTGCCTGGGCATTTACGCCAATGTCCTAGCAGTTCAAACTTAAAAATTTCGCGCGAATTCACTGCTTCCAAAGCCATGCAAATAAGATGCTGACGTCATAGTTGACGAGAATAATTGACATTCGCGTGAAATATTGAAGTCGCATTTATGAAGAATCTACTTCTTCCCAGCCCTTTTTAAAGTTTTGTGTAAAACTGTCTGTCTGTCCGCCACAAGCATGTTTCTCGGAGACTGTAGCAGCGATTGACACCAAATTTGGTAGAAAGGTGGGAACTATGAACGCTCACGCATACACTGAGTTACATCCTTTCACGGTGAATAATAGTATATTACTATAGTTTTCAGTAATTGGCTGCAAAACCCTCCTTAAGTTCATCCTAGCACCACAATTTTGCAGTAGTGTAAGTCATAATATAGAGCTTGATCCTAACAACTTTGGTGGAAATCGCCCCATTATTAACAAAGTTATAAGTCAAAATTGTCACTTCTTTGGAAATTCAAGATTCATGTCAATATCACTTGAACGTGGATATTCTCACATAATATATGCGTATATTTCATGTTACGTACTAATGGGACAAATTCACACTCAAATGTCAAAATACAGAAAACCTTTCATACCTGAAGCGTTCGGCTGCCGGTTTCCCGACTTGTTTTAGGTTAAGTTCTTCACATTTGCTAATAATATCAAACTCCGAATTTGAACCGTGTGAGGTTGACTATTATCAATACAGTACTTTCCATCAAATGATTTATTTAAACCGCTTTCTAAAGAATAGAGGGTAATGGAATTTTTAACCATGTGGCACGGAACTGTCATGCACTCGTCGCTCTCACATCTTCTTCTTTTCCTTCAGCCTTTGTCCTGTTCACAAGCGGGGTCGGCTCGTCGTAATCGGTCTGGCCATTTTATTTTATCAAATGCCTTATCTGGATGTAATGACGATGTTTTTAAATCCCCATCCAGCGTATCAACCCACCGTTGTTGTTTGGGTCGCTTTTGATCGCTTACCATCGACTTCGATGTTCAGCCCAATCTTGGCCAATGACCTCATATTGATCGCAGATATCCTCATTTAGGATGTGATCAAAACGTGTCACTCCACTAGTCCAACGTAACATCTTCGTCTTCATTACCGCGAGACGCCGTTCATTTTCTTTTATAGTCGGCCAACACTCAGAACCGTAGAGAGCGATAGGACGGACGACATTGTGGTAAATTTTAGATGAGTCAATGGTATCAGCCAATGGAGAACTGCGTTATGCTCCTCACATAGGGAAACATAAAACCGTTAATACCTATTCAATGAAAATTTTAAATATATGTATGTCATTTTAAAGTGGTGTTCCTGAAAGCTCTCAGTTGTTTCTAATTTGTTGAGACATGTCCTGATAGGGATAGCCCCATACGCCTAGAACATCATTGGCCCATACCAAAGAGGCTTCACTCCAGGCAAATCAGCAACAGATCAGATTGTCTCTCTGCGGCAAGCGATGGAAAAACTGTTGGAATATGGACAACAGTTGCACCATCTGTTCATCGACTTTAAAGCCGCCTATGATAGCATAGCCAGGGTAAAACTGTACACGGCCATGAGAGAATTCGGTATCCCGACGAAATTAATAAGACTGACTAGGCTGACCCTGACCAATGTCCGAGTTTAGATAAAAGCAGCAGGAACACTCTCAAGACCATTCGACATCAACAACGGTCTACGACAAGGGTGTGGCGCGGCAGGATTCGCAGCATTTGAAATTTATTTCGAATGTTGCGAGTGCGAGCGAATAGATGGCGCGGATCTATCCACTTTGCGTAGCACGCCACGGGAGTGGAAGATCGGAGTAAAGTGTGCCATGAGTTTGAAAAAACGAATTAAAAAAATATTCCTGATGTCAATTGAATTGAAAATTTTGTTAAGAGAGTTGAAAAATAGAATTAGAAAGTTTTGTTATAAATAAATAAAATGAAAAGTTAAAATGTAATAACCAAAATATAAATGTTGTTGAAACTATAAGTTAAATATACTAATTTTGAACAACTAAAAATAATAAAACTAATCAAGTTTTGTCAACTTAATTGGTGACCCCGATATGTAAAAAAAAAAAACGACAAATTATCCGCCATCGCCGCCATTAGTGAAGTTCTATTGACGACAAAATTCGTCCGAGCAACACGGCAGAAATAGAACTTCCAAACACCGAGAAGTCTATCAAGAACATCAGTAGACCGTACGGCAAGTGATTTTCACGCGTTCGCATCTACAGTTGAGTGTGGAGTGCCGTTGTAAACATCACGAAAACGTGTCGCATCTCCACATCCCGAGTCGGAGCAGAGGCAAGAAAAAACGCGAGAAAACCTTCTCTACACAGTGTACTGTGCGACACACGTCGGACCCTCTCCAGAAGTAGATTTTCACGCGACTTCCCGTACGCACGCCCTCCTGCACAACACCTTTCACGCACCGGACTAGTCATCATTGTCACAACGATCAACAACAGCAGCAAACGGCTGTCCCCGTCGCCGCCACCGCTGCCGTCCACAGTCGCCGCAACCACCACCGCTGCCATCACAGACGCAGCAGCTGTCACCGGTGCTGCCACAGACGCAGCAGCTGCCACCGCTGTCGCTTCAGACGCCATCAACGCAGCCCCAGCCACCATCATTGCCGCAGCCACTTCCACCGCCGGAATCGTCTCCACCATCGCCGCAGAGGTCGAAGCCGCCGCCGTCACTGCAGCCCTCGCCGTCAAGATCAGCGCAGCTGACCGACACCAGCATCACCACTATCAGGCAGACACCGAAGACCCCGCCGCCATCGCTGCAGCAGAAGCCGCCACCACCGCCGCCGCCTTCACATCAACGCAGCAGTGAAGCATTATTGTAATTTATTATTGTTCAATACATTAAAAGTTTAAAAAATTGTAATAAAAGATCGAAATCGCTGCAAAAGACGGCGAAGAGGTGTTTGGCATCGCGACTTCTCCATTTTCATTGGTGGTGTTTTTGGTCTGCGCTGGAGAGCGTCCGCTTCGGTCGTCGTTTGTTCTCGTTTCGTGCGTGCATTTGTGGGTGCGGTCTGCCGTTTCAGTATAAACTCACCGCGTTCGCATCTCAATCTCGTACTTCTCGGTAGGAAAAATGTCGTTTGACAATAAAGACGCGGCAGGCCCATCGGACCCGCAAGTGACCGCCCTCGCCGTACGCGTTCCTCCGTTTTGGCGGCGGAACCCCGAGCTGTGGTTCGTGCATTTGGAAGCACAATTCCAAATGTCCGGCATCACATCGGACGCTACCCGCTTCAACTACGCGGTGGTCGGCCTGGACGAAGAGTCCATACTTCTGGTGTCCGACGTGGTGAAGTCGACATCGTACGTGCAGCTCAAGAGCGAGTTGATCAAGCGCCTGTCGGCAAGCGAGTCGGCAAAATTAGACCACTTGCTGGCGGGTTTAACGTTGGGTGATCGAACTCTCAGCCAATTGCTTCGTGAAATGAGGCAATTGGGTGGGAGCAAGATCGGCGACGACCTCATCAAGTCGCTCTGGCTGCGTCGGCTCCCGGAGGGCACCCAGGCGATCCTCGCTTGCGTCTCCGGTTCCTTGGAGGAACTGGCAGCGACGGCCGACCAGGTCCAGGAGGTGTACGTACGCCCAACCTTGGCGGCCGTTCAACCACCGTCGGATGAGGTGGGTGAATTGAGGCGCGAGATTGCTGCGTTAACAGCCAGCATGGCCGAGATGCGGGCGACGTTGGACGCTCAGCGTTCGGGCGCCAGATCGCGAGCACGCTCACGGTCTGCCATCCGAAAAGGGCGATCAGGTAGCAGGTCGTCAAGACAGTCCACGGACCCAGGGATTTGCTGGTACCACCGCAGATTCGGGGATAAAGCGACAAGATGTACGCTACCGTGTAGATTCTCTCCTACCGCAAAAAACTAGGTCCGCGGGGGGTCTTGGCGGCGGCCACCCAGAACGCAGCGCCACGTCGCCTAACTATTTTCGACCCCCTCAGCAGGCGCAACTACCTCGTCGACACGGGTGCGGAAGTTTCGGTTCTTCCCGTACCCCAGCATCATCAACTTTTCCCTCAACCGCTCAAACTTGCGGCAGCAAATTCCTCCCGCATAAACACGTACGGGTATAGGCAAGTAGACGTGAGTCTTGGCTTGCGTAGGACGTTTTCGTGGCGTTTCATCCTGGCGGATGTCAGCTTCCCCATACTAGGCGCAGACTTCCTGTGTCACTATGGATTGCTGGTGGACTTGCAAAACAAGTCTCTTATAGATTCCACGACCAACCTTAATTCGTCGGGACATATGGTATCTCACCCAGGCAATAATCTTTCCGTTCTTTTAGAAGACATTACCGACTCTCGTGTTCGGGCACTTCTCCAAAAGTTCAGCCAGATTACTACCAACTGTAGTCTCTCCAAACCAGTGAAGCACAATGTGCAGCACCACATTATCACTACTGGTTCCCCGATCTTCTCGAAGGTGCGTCCTCTACCATCTCAGAAACTGGCAATTGCACGGAAAGAGTTTGAACAACTCGTTCAACAGGGTATCTGCAGGCCCTCAAACAGCTGTTGGTCTTCCCCACTGCATATGGTCCCTAAGCCAAACGGCGAATGGCGCCCATGTGGGGATTACAGAAGGCTAAATGCACAGACTGTTCCTGACCGATATCCAATTCCACTCATCCACGACTTTGCGCATCACCTCGCAAATTGCCGCATCTTTTCAACCTTGGACTTAACTAAGGCTTATCACCAAATTCCAGTAGCTCCTGAAGACATTCCAAAGACGGCAATATGCACACCCTTTGGACTCTTCGAGTTCACCCGAATGACTTTCGGATTGTGCAATGCGGCGCAAACCTTTCAAAGGTTCATTCACTCAGTCCTGCGAAACCTCGAATTCTGTTTCGTATATTTGGATGATGTTTTGGTCGCTTCTTCCACTGAGTCTGAGCACTTAGCCCATCTCGAGTGCATTTTTCAACGTCTCCTTGAGGCCGGTTTAGTCCTAAACGTTGAGAAATGCAAATTCCTTCAACAACAGGTGAGATTCCTCGGCCATTTCATTTCCCCTGAAGGAATACAGCCCGATCCAGACAAGGTGCAAGCGATAACAAGCTTCCCGCGTCCAAAGACAGTGAGGGAGTTGAGGAGGTTCTTGGGCATGCTAAACTTCTACCGTCGTTTCCTGCCCAAGGCCGCCCATCTCCAGTCCATTTTGAACGCGTACTTGTCTGGCCCCAAAACTAAGGACACACGAGAGATCGTGTGGTCTGAAGAGGCTATCTGCGCGTTTGACAAATCCTGTCAACAACTGGCTGACGCTACACTCTTGGCATTCCCTCTGCAAGATGCACCCCTAGCCGTTTTTGTTGATGCCTCTGACATCGCAGTAGGTGCTGCCCTTCACCAAAAGGTGGACCAAGTTTGGCAGCCGTTGAGCTTCTTCTCGAAGCAGTTGAATCCCGCTCAACGGAACTACAGCACCTACGATCGCGAACTGCTCGCCGCATACCTGTCCATCAAATACTTCCGTTTCTCCCTAGAAGGCAGGCCGTTCACAGTGTTCACGGACCATAAGCCTCTCACGTTCGCTTTGAAACAGAAGCCCGACAAAGCGTCCCCTCGTCAGCTTCGACACCTGAGCTTCATAAGCCAGTTTACGTCGGACATCCAGCACGTGTCCGGGAAGGACAACATTGTTGCTGACGCTTTGTCTCGTGTCTCCGAAGTTAACATCCCCGCCTCACTCGATTTCTCGGCTATTGCCAAGGCGCAAGTGGATGACGCAGCACTTCAGAGCCTCATGTCCAACTCCAAATACAAATTTCGGGAGTTGCCCATCTTCGGCTCAAACCTCTCGCTCTGCTGCGAAGACTCGGAAAAGGGACCTCGGCCATACATTCCGGCCACATTTCGCAAGGAAGTGTTCCACGCAGTTCACGACTTGGCGCACCCCGGCATCAGGACAACAAACCGGTTAGTCACCGGAAAATACTTCTGGCCCTCCATGAACAAGGATATTAATTCCTGGGCCAGAGAGTGCATCGCATGCCAAAAGTGTAAAGTCTCCAGGCATGTTAGGAAAGAAGTGGGCTCATTCCCCCGCACTACCAAGCGTTTCCACACCATACACCTCGACATAATAGGGCCTTTGCGAGACTCGCACAGTTATAAGTATTGCCTCACAATCATCGACAGGTTCACGCGGTGGCCTGAGGCAATACCTCTGAAAGACATTACGGCGCAATCATGTGCTGAAGCCCTCTGTCGAGAGTGGATACCTCGCTTTGGCGTCCCTGCAGTGGTCATCACTGACCAGGGAATGCAATTTGAGTCCACCCTTTTCTCCGAGTTAGGCAAACTCCTTGGTTTTAAACGCCAGCGGACTACGGCATACCACCCACAATCCAATGGGATGTTGGAACGTTGGCACCGGACGCTGAAAGCCGCCATTATGGCACGCGACGACCCGTCCTGGACGCAAGTCTTGCCTCTCGTCCTACTCGGCCTTCGTACAACCCGCCGAGAGGAATTTGCTGCCAGCCCCGCGGAGCTGGTTTACGGGGAGAACCCAAGACTCCCAAGCGATCCGGTCTTCGACAAGAGATCGGGTCTCACGGAGTCGGGGTTGGTGCGTCTGCTGAGGGACAATCTCCGGCGCATCAAGGCGCCACCACCCACTCGACACTCGTCCATACCTGCTTGTTCGCCCAAGGAACTGGACACATGCACGCATGTGCTGATCAGAACGGATGCCGTCCGGAAGCCGCTGCAGCCTCCATATGAGGGCCCGTACCGCGTTCTCGAGCGGGGAGAACATTTCTTCCAGCTCGAGATCGGTGGTCACAAAAAGGCGGTCTCTTTGTCCAGGCTGAAACCCGCGTGCGCCCCGAAGCAACGTCGTGTCCGCTTTGCAGATTAACGGCGAACGAAGTTCGGGGATCAGTCGCTGAAACCCCTAGGTTTCATCTGGGGGCGGAGTGATGTGGCGCGGCAGGATTCGCAGCATTTGAAATTTATTTCGAATGTTGCGAGTGCGAGCGAATAGATGGCGCGGATCTATCCACTTTGCGTAGCACGCCACGGGAGTGGAAGATCGGAGTAAAGTGTGCCATGAGTTTGAAAAAACGAATTAAAAAAATATTCCTGATGTCAATTGAATTGAAAATTTTGTTAAGAGAGTTGAAAAATAGAATTAGAAAGTTTTGTTATAAATAAATAAAATGAAAAGTTAAAATGTAATAACCAAAATATAAATGTTGTTGAAACTATAAGTTAAATATACTAATTTTGAACAACTAAAAATAATAAAACTAATCAAGTTTTGTCAACTTAAAGGGGATGCGCTATCATCTCTCTCTCTCTCTTTAACCTGGCCCTCGAGAAAGTGATCCGTGATGCTGAGGTAAATGCAAGAGGTACGATCCTCTTCAAGTCCACCCAACTACTAGCCTATGCTGACGATATCGACATCATGGGAAGAACCACCCGAGACGTACAAACTGCCTTCATCCACATCGATCAGGCGGCGCGAGATCTTGGGCTGCACTCAATGAAGGCAAGACAAAATATATGGTGGCAACGTCAGCACCGAAGACGAATCAACCAACAACATCAAACCGCACTGGTCAAACACAAACACGAACAAGAATAAGGATAGGAGAATACAACTTTGAGACCGTTGACAATTTCTCCTATCTAGGGTCGAAAATCACAACCGATAACAGCTATGATGATGAAATCCGCGCACGGATGTTGTCGACCAACAGAGCCTATTTCAGCTTACAAAGACTGTTCCGCTCGACACGTCTCACCATAGGGTCAAAGCTCTTACTGTACAAGACTATGATCTTGCCAGTCCTCATGTATTCCTAGGAAACTTGGGTTCTTAGCAAGAAAAATTGCGAACTCTTGGCCGCGTTCAAGAGAAGAATCCTCCGAAGAATTTTTGGCCCCCTACATGAGATGGACGATTCCGTAGCCTACACAATGACGAAATCTATGAGCGATACCATGACCGTCCGGTTGTGGATAAAATCCGGCTCAATAGGTTACGGTGGGCGGGTCACTTAATCCGTATGGATGAGGATGATCCCACCCGGAAAGTATAAGGGCAATATCTGTGGTAGAAAAAGAAGACGAGGCAGACCCTGCCTAAGATGGAGCGATGGCGTGGGTCAGGGCGCCAGATAGCTTTTAGGGATATCGAATTGGTGGACCTCGGCGCAAAACCGGGATGTCTGGAGTTCCTTATTAAGGCAGGCCTAAACCGGATACCGGTTGTTGCGCCGTTGATGATGATGATGGTGATGTCCTGATATAACAAATGGGTTGGCAAAGCAATTATTGATTAATTAAAAATTATAGTGCAACAGTATTCTATTGGTAACTATTGATTCAGCTGTGCGTATTATTTTTACTTTCGGACAACTACAATGAGGTTCAGGTCTGGAAAAAATATAAACTTCGTCCTCACAAAGTTTATTTCTAGTTAGGCTCTGGAGGTTCACAAAAAGATGTTGATGTGAATGAAAAGCAGTTCTGTTCTGACTTAACCCATTTATTTCTTTGTGGAGTAAAGTATTATTTTCATTATCATCACACTCATTGCTATGTAAATGATAAGCACACATACAACAGCGGCGCAAATGCATGTCGCACCCAGAATTCATTCGAATTCGGGGTATGAGATTGAGACTCACGCTGAATTCTCTCGCACCGCCCATCCTACCCGACGACAGTAAATTCAAATTGTCACCTGTGTGTCAGTTGCATGCTCCACTTCCCTTTACCAGTAAGTTTCGGAAAACACGGTTTCCATTGGTCGTTCAGATGCTTAAATTGATCTATCTGCCCCTAGTGTTTATTTGAATGAACCAAAGATCTGCGCGAATTATTAGTGAAAAGAATAAAAATCAGGTGTGCCTTTCCGGAAACTTGTTCACATCTAGCTATTATAATAGTATTAAGGATTACTCCTATCATAAAATATAGCTAACTATATTTCGGAAATTCATTGGGACCTTTAAATTTCCTATACTATGCCGAACGAAATCGACAGTAATGAAAACGTGGGAATGAATCCTAATGCAAATAAAGCTGCTATAAGTCGAAATTGTAAGGGACTTTACACCATCAGTATTTCTTCAGTCTACCATAAGTCACTCCATCAAAAATGGATTGCTGAAAAACTAATGGACTGACGTATTTGGTATAAATAAGACGACAAAAAATCAATCAAAGTTATGCTGCCAGCTAGATTCACAGGTTTTGTTTAAAAATTTAAATTTTCATCAGACCATCAGTCATTGCCATCGACATATCCTATGCGAACAGTTTTAGTTTTTTTTTACTGACGTCAGATTGATGAAATACTGATTGTGTAAGGTCAGCCTAACTTTACCCGGTCATGAGAGAATTCAGTATCCCGACTAAATTTATAAGACCGCTTAGGCTGATCCAGACCAATGTGCGAGGCCAGATTAAAGCGAGATCACTCTCGCAACCTTTCACCATCAACAACGGTCTGAGACAAAGGTGAGCCGTATCATGCATCATTTTTAATCTGGCCCTGGAAAAAGTGATTCGTGGTGCTGATGTAAGTGCAACAGACACCATCTCCTTCAAGTCCTCCCAACCACTGGCCTACGCTGACGACATCGACATTACAGGAAAAACAACCCCAGACGTACAAACATGCACATTGAGCAGGCAGCAATCGGTGCAAAACTTTGGGCTATACATACATGGTAGCAATGCGCGCACCAGCACCTGCCAAATTTATGTCTGTCTCTCACACCTATTATCTCAGAAAAGGTAACTAGGTAGGTAAACCAACCCAAAGTTATGTCTCTATTATCGCCTAAACTAATGCCAAAGTTTGTGCTTCTAGGATAAACTTAAAGGATGGTTTTTGGGCAAATTTCCAAAAATTTTAATAAGGCAAAGGCAAGGGTAAAAGAGCTGGGGTGCTTCTTCATATATTGGACTTTAATATTTGACTTGAATGACAACTATTCTCGGTAATTATGACGCGAGCATCTTATTTGCATGGTTCATTGATAAGTTTGAACTACTATTACATATCTTTGGCACTAATGGACCGATTTCCTTGAAACTTAGCATGCGTATGCGAGATGTTTCACTCTACCCTGGTGCTCTTAGGATGAACTTAAGGCGGGTTTTCAGTCAATTTCTAAAAGTTGGTAATATGTTATTAGTAAGTTTATTTGAATAGATATCGGAATAGGACATATTTTGAGGTCTAGATTTCATCTAAGCGCACCTTCCTGATTTTTTGTCGGATTTTTGGGTCGGGTAGTTTCCGAATTTAAGTGTGTGCATTTTGACTCCTTACTCGCGCAATTTGCAATTCACGTCACGACTAATATCGGATTCGGAACGTACTGACTATATTCGAAGAAAAAAAATTTCATCCCCCCTTTTAGGTGTTGGGCGCCCCCTTTTAAACTTCACATATATTTATGTCACTCACTGTATGCGTAGGATTTCATAATTCCCATATGTCCACCAAATTTCGTTCGGATCGGTTTAGCTGTTTTTAAAAAAACGTGCGTGTGACAGACAGACAATGAATCGATTTTAATATGAATAAGGTTAAAAACGATCTCCTTTTTGTTTTCTTTATATTTGCAACTGTTGATTTCACCTATATAGGAGATTTATCTTGAGAAGACCACGTGAAATGCAGTCACTTTGATTCAATCATAATCCAATTAAATTTAAGTGCTTTCGAGATATTTTAACTTTTTTGACAGCAACGTTGTCACGTTAATTTAGACAGTTTATTCAGTTAAATGCACTTTTCCTCATTCAATTAATACTTGGAAAGAAATATTTGCAGTGTGATGTGTCTTTAAGCTGTCTGCTTATCAAAAATATTTGCTTTGGAGATAATTAGGTGATAGGGAGAAATCAATTTATAATATAATATATCCATATCTATAAGATGACACAACAAATTTCAAATTAAATATGCAAAGTTTATTCCATCTGAGGATTAACTTTCCCACGGTTGTTCTGAAATATATTTAGCTGTTTCTTGTATAACCCGAAATTTCTGCAAAACTGCTCCTACCTGGAGTGCAATAATTTGGAGAGCTTCTGAATTCTTTCTGTTTTTATAAGAGTAGCTAAAATAATGTTGGAATATGTGAAAGGACATCTGGGAAGTTTCATCACTAAGGAGTAGGCTGGGTTCTGCTGCAGATTGACTGCATCAACATCTTACGGATCATAATGCTTTCAGTCGCTCCTTCGTTTACCTACTTGCGAATTGCCATCTTATATATGATGTGTCTCCTATTCCGCCCTTTGTGAAGTATAGGACACCTCCCCACTTTCAATTTTCAATGAGACTGTGTTTTAGATTCATTATCGCCCCACTTCACGCCGTGCATATGCAGGTGGAGCAGCACAAGGACGAAGGGAAACATTTTTGACAAGCGGGATTCCAACCTGGGATAACGAGCTATCTCGCTCCATACTACCCAATCCTCAGCTGACTCTGAGTTTCAGTGATAAAACCCGACTCCTGGCCCGTCAATTTTAGAGGTGCAGATCAAATCTCACGCGCCCTGCACCGCAATGTCTAAGGCATCGACGAAAACGGCTAGGGGTGCATCGGATTCAGGGAATGCCAGCAGCATAGCGTCCGCCAATCTGTCGTTTGGCTAGCTCAAAAGCCTGGACGGCCTCTGTAGACCACAGAATCACGCGTGAGTCTTTGGTCTTGGGTCCAGACAAGTAGGCATTGAGGATCGCTAGATGTTGAGCGGCTGTGCGCAAGGAACGACGACAGAAGTTTAACATGCCCAAAAACTTTCGCAGATCCCTGCGAGAAGTCTATGATGGTCTGAACGCTCATGGAAATCATGTGGCCTAAAAACTTCATCTACGGTTGAAAGAATTTGTACTTCTCAACGTTAAGCACAAGACCGGCCTCAAGGAGACGTTGAAAAATGCATTCGAGATGTTCCAAATGCTCAAACTCTAAAGAAGAGGCGACCAAAACATCATCCAAATATTCGAAACAAAAGTTAAGTTTTCGTAGGACAGAGTGGATTAACCTTTGAAAAGTTTGCGCCGCATTGCACAGACCAATAGGCATCCGTGTGAACTGGAAGGATCCGAAGGGTATGCATATTGCTGTTTTCGGAATATCTTCTGGAGCTGCGGGGATTTGATGGTACGCCTTGGCTAAGTCGAAGATCGTGAAAACACGGCAGTTGGAAAAGTTCTGCGCAAAGTGTGTCGAATTTTCTTAGCAACAGCGAGCATCTGGGATGGTAATAATGGACGCACCCAGCCAGTAGTGCTGATGTGGTGCTGTACATCATGCTTAGCTGTGAGAGACTACTTTCGGTTGTTATGTTGCTGTATTTTTGAAGAGAAGAAGCGCGCGAATGCGATGGTCGGCTACCTCTTCAAGATTCAAAGACTGACAGTAAAGCAGATGGCAAATTTTCCTGAAGACCTGAGCGAAGTTACGTGATCTATAAGAGACCTATTCTGCAGATCCACTAGCAATCCATAGTGGCCTAGAAAGTCTAGGGTTTGGTAGTAGAGCTGTTGGTGTTGGTTGATCAGGCGTTTCCCAAGTTTTAAGCTCCATCCATGTTTCGCCCTGGAATCTATACTATTCTTTGACCGCCCAGTTCAGTTCATAGCTTTTCTTTTTGTCTTTGATTCCGCTCAAATTGAAATCATTTCTATTAGCATCAATAGCTGCAGAATCCATGCTACCATTCTGTTTTGTGGGCGATTCCGTCACTTTGGAGCAATTTTTAAGCACTATGCAAACATTCTAATAGAGATTATTCTTTCTGTCTGTCTGTATGTCCGTCACACGCATTTTTCTCGGAGACGGTCATAGCGATTGACACCAAATTTGGTAGAAAGGTGGGAACTGTGAACGCTCACACATACAGTGAGTTACATCCTTTTACGTTGAATTTAAAGGGGGGTCCCCATACAGGCAAAAGGGGGGTGTAAAATTTTTTTTCATCAAATATAGTCGAAAGTGGACATATGCATATATTACGTGCTACGTACTAAGAAATACACAAAACCTTTCGTACCTGGAGCGTCCAGCTTCCGGTTTCCCGACTTGTTTAGCCTTCTATTCCTTTTTCTAGCGGGGTGTTTTAATAAGGATCAATAAATATCTACTATTTTGCTTCTTATTTCGATTTGTGGAAGTGTATTGATGGATCCAATGGATGATTTGTTTATTGAAACTTAGGTTATGCGATAGGAATTAAAACCACTATCCTGATATCAAAACTTTGATGAGTAATGTCCACAATAGATAGTCTCAATTGGATCATTGAAAGTCATGGTCTCTGCAAGTTCTTCGAAAATGCTGTATGCATATCTTCTATTTATAAAATCCCGAAAAGCGGTATTTGAAGGCATCAGTAGGAAAGCAATGCAAAGGGTGAGAACAAGAAAAGTCAAATGATTTCGTGGTAATGTTAGGGAGCCGATATTCGACATTCGTTAAAGGTTATGTAACTATCAGAAACAGATACCTTTTTTAACCAATTTTTATTCTTCTTTTCCTAGGGACGCGCAAATGAGACCTCCTGATCAAATATTAACATTATCATTAACAATTTCAGTCTACCGTTTGGGTGTAGATAAAATTCGACTGACTAGGTGGAGTGAGCTGGTTACTATACTATAGGGGGATATCTATGGTAAAACAAGTCGGAATACTGGAAGCTGGCGATTCGGGTGGAAAGGTTTTGTGTTCATCTTATGTGAGAAATTTTCTACGTACATATATGGCTAAAAACCCAAAATGTTGCTTCATTTTTTTTTTTTAAACTACAAAATATACGTATATATTAGAGACGTGGATATTATACGCACGCTAAACAAACATTGTCTATTACCGAATACAGTATTCTATATGCATGTATATAAACTGATCGTACGCCTATTTTTGATTTACTTCTTGCATAAAAGTATATATATGTACACGTTTAGAATACATGAAATTCTCATAAAATGTAAAAGTTTCACCTTCTATAACTTTGTTAATAATAGTTGGATTTCCTTCAAACTTCCTAAAGTTATGCCTTATGTTATTTATGTTATCCCTTATGCAAGTGCTAAATTTCTAGCATGCACTTCATGGGAGTTTCGGATAAATTTCTAAAATATGGCAATATATTAACGGAATGTATTTTGAGGCCTATATTTCATGTATCTAACACCGCTGTCATTTTTTTAAGATTTTTCGGTTGGATAGATTCTGAGAACAACACCTGCTACATTTATCGGGATTCACTCTCCTACGTTTCATTCGATATAAAATACGGGCCAATTTCAAAAAGTACTAATTGAGCCCTTTTATTTGATACCCCACATGGCCACATTGTGGGAAAAAAATTTAGCACCCACCTTTCGCATATATGGGAAGCTTAAACTCAACATTTGCTGTATGTAAAGGGATCCACAGGCCACACCCTCTCACCAATTTTCGTGACAATCGGTCTAGCTGTTTCGGAATCAATCTGGCATGACACACAGACATCGACTCGATTCTAATAAGGTTTTGTTTCACACGAAGCCTGTGAAGATTAAGCAATGTCAGGATCCCAGACAGCTGCTAGCGATATCGAATTGGTGAACTTCAGCGCAAAACCGGCACGTTTGGAGTTCCTTAAGCCCGGCATCCAAATACAGTTTGGCCTGTCAATTAGACCTGAGTAGTTAATATTTGACCGTCGGCCATAACGTGGATGGGATGCATTTCGTCTGTCCGTTTTGACTGGTGCTCAGAGGTGGCGGTGAGGAAGACGGAGTGGCAACCCTGTCGGCCAAACCAAAACCCAGTGGCTGAGGAGAACATCCATAGTGGTGGCACCGGGAGACGCTGTATTCACTTTGCTTTGCCGGCCGTGATGCAGTAGGCGAATGGTCCAAAGGCCTAATCAGGGCGATCAGACCCGAGTCTGCACGGGGACTCATCTGAAGTGGCAAATTGGTCACGAAACCTTACCAGGGGTATAATGGTACCATGGGAACCGGGAAAGCCCTTGGACTCACATACTTCGGGTGAACTCCGGTTGTATGTGAGGACAGCTCGGTTATTTGCGGTTGGCCCCCCTAGTGGGAGTTTCATGGTAGTTGTGGTTGTGCTCAAGCGGGAAGAGACCTTCGGGCCTCGACGTGGTGTTGCGTTTCAACACGGGCGCCGTACCCCATACTTCGGTAGAGATTTAGGTAATTCTTGCATCCACCAGTATGAATGCTAAGCCATGCACTTGGTATAGACTGGTACCGTTGTTGCTTGTTTCAGCGGGGCTCTGATTGTGGTCACAAAATCAATCCGTGTCTGAAGAGGACCCTAGGATTAAGCCTCGCGACAGCTACCTACGTTAAATACCATGGACTTAACTGTCCGTTTTGACTGTTCACCGACTAGTGATCGAATGAAAAATGATGGTTGGCCAGACATATTTGTTTAGGATGTGACCGAGGATTTCATGTTTGTTTAGACTATGAGCGAGCATTTTATGGGCATCTTTACCGCTACTGAACATTTTTGATAAATGTTCACGTACAAGATTATTTGAAATTTGAATCTCAACGCTTTCCACGTCCACCGGTACGGATGGTGGTGAATTCAGTTCAACTGCTGAGCGGGTGCATGGCGGGCTCTTCCGGCGTAACTGACAGGCCGAACTGTACTTGGATGGCGGGCTTTAGTAAGGCAGGCCTAGATCAGACGCTGGTTGTTGGGCCGTTGTTGATGATGATGGCGCAAGGTTTGGAATTGAAAAATCATAACTAATTTTATCCGGAAAGCATAATTTATTATAAAAACCTATTTTGGTTCTTAGTAGCTTCTTTGTGAATACCGATTTTTCGTTTTGTTTAAAATGATATTTTAAGTAGTAGAAGGAGAACAATTTTCCTCAGAACAAGTCAAGTACATCAAACTGAAATAACCAATTTGGGTCGCTTTTCAGCAAGGTATTTCCAATCTTCTAATTTCATTCTTAAGCGTAGAAGTCCCCATTTTACGTTTTCTAGACTTTTCCACTGCCAGCGATGTTCAAGTGTGCTATATTTTTGAATCAAGTTGTAAATAAACTGTTATGCAAATTACACTGAACATTTAAAGACGCTTACGTACATTCAATACACAAACCTATTCTTGCATACGTTACACATTTGGCTTCTACTCGATAGAATCTACGTCAGGGAGTGTTAAAGGGAATAATTATATTTCAGTCAAACAGGGGAAAGTCGCCCAGATAAGACAATTTGGAGAGAAGAGAGAAAAGTGCTCGGGCTCGGGCGGGAATCATATTGTCCGCAACGATGTCGCAAGAGAGTGTATTTTTCGATGAGAACTTTGCGATGTTTGCATTTTTCTTTGTTCTTGTTCAACGAAACCCAATTTTTATTAAAAAGTTATTCAATTACAAGAATGTTGATTTCAACTTCACTGGCTTTAAATAGTTTTTTTTATTTCTTTTGCAGGTAAGGAAAGCCGCCCGGAACGGTCTCTGAATATACAAATTAAACAATTTATAAATAGCTTTGAATTGGAATTCGTGGAAAGTAAGAGCCATTGAATGTATGAACCAAGTCTCCGTAAGGAAATTAATTTGTTAATGTCAATTACCTTAATTTTTTTACTGCATTATTCGAAAGGTGCTGAACAAGTATGTTTACGACAACCAATACAGATCGATTTCACTGGATTGCCTTAAGCCTTAAGGGTCAGTAATTACCATTATTCATCCGCTATCCAATATCATATTTCTGAATACAGTTGTGTCTATCTTTCTCAGGCTTTTCAGCCGAACCTGGACAACTTTCTCCTTTCTTCTTTAGTAAAAACGTTTCGAACGAGATCGTTCAAACATTCAACTCCACTTCGGGTGGAGGAACTCGATCGTAAAGATCAAACAAAATTTACCTTATAATCAGACAAGCAATTAAGTGTGCACTTCACATTGTTTGCTCATGGAGTGTTGTGTGTGCATCATGAGTGCCTCGCCGTTGCCTCACTGTTATACATATGATTTTCGTGCTAAAGTAGTGAACTTTAATCTCAATCAAACATAATTCCAACCGACTTTCCATATGCAATTCAAAATTAAAGAGGTTCAATACTACAGCATCATGAGCCCGCGTTCCTGAATATGCAGATTATATATTGTGTATTATATTTAGATTGAAAACACATATGGAGACACATATGGTATAGTGGCATAGTGCATGCTGAGCATATGTGCGCCAATTTACGTTTTAATTGGAGAAATCGTATCAAGACGAATGACAGTAGTCGATTGTTGATGGTCGGTTTGTTTGAAATTTCAGCATGTGTAGAGGCGAACAGTAATATAACCAAATGTGAACGAATTAAGAAACTTAAATGTAAATTGTATGTTTCTATCCATATTAATGAAGTAGTACCATGAATAAATGCATCATGACTATCGATCTTCCATAAAGGGTACTGCGATGGCAATGGGTTTTAAATGGATTTGTAGGATCGAGGCACCCGCAGTAACATCATAAATTATCCAACGAAATAAGCGTAAATTAGGGTTGCATGATGCAACATTGCATAGTGTGTTTGTTATAATGACAATATTCGTTCCAGGTAGATAATTAGATACGTTTGTTTTCCTACATGGATACTTGATCCCAGGAGGCCTTTAATGTTGTCAAATCCCTAAAACACTTTAATAACTACTTGGCATGTCAGTTAATTAGTTTTATATTGAGCGCAATTCCATTTAAAAAATGGAAGGAACATTATAGTCTGAATGTCCACAAATGATTTAAACTGTTGGGAAAGTTGTAGATGCGGTTTGGAAAGATAATTCCTTCATTGGGGTGTAGAGTATAAATTCCTTCACAGTATGCAATGTATATCATAATATAAAAACACAAAATACACACACACAATACAATTTGAACAATGGAAAATGTTAATTTTTGGTGATCGCTTTCACAAGGTTTAACAAGAATTGATAGGTTGGAAAACAAAGTAGACGTGCAATTCTAGGATTCCTCCTGTATTGTTATTTTCCGCTAATCTTTCCATAGAAAACTATTCGGAAATGAATTCAGTTGAGGATATTGACAATTTTCACAAAGCATAATTTTATATCCCGGTAGCCGTCTCAAACAAGATAAAGATAATGGAGCAGAGAAGATATATTTTTCTTCGTAACGCTAGTCCCTTTTCGCTCCCTGACTTCCTTTAACATTAGCCTCTAACTGTCTCGCCTTCAAATTTCTCACATTTAGCAGCATTTCCCCATGGGATCGGAATATTGTTGCGTTATCTATATGCTGTATAGATGACCAACTCAATGGAGTCGTTGTAGACTTATTATCGTCCCCATAGATTTTATACAACTCGTTGTATCTGATGCCCCACTCATCCTCACACACACTGCTCCCAATATTCTTTTCTGTCTCCTTTCTGTCTTAAGACATTCAGTATTTTATTGCTGGTATGATGTAGTACAGGTATGATAATCATTTTGTAAATACGCAAATGTGCACCCATTTTGGTATTAAAATGTGGAGAACCAATTAGTCAGTTTTATTCGCCAGCTGTATTCTTACCTTTACTTCGCCAATTTCATTGATGCTCTTTAATAGGTTACTTTCTATAAAAATATTCTGTGTTTGTGGCGTCTTCTTAATATTGTGTTTGCGACGACTTCTTTTGCTGACATTTCAAAGGCTATCAGCGTCTTTTTGCACCGGAAAAAATTTGATTGCTACTCACCCCTCACAAGGTATAGCGCGTCAACCAAGCCTACTCGTCATCATAGTCAAAATGCGCTTCCTGAGACGCCCGCGCTTCGCCTCTTCTTTTCTGCACGAAGTGCTCTTGGGGACTCTCTTGTCGGCCATCTTGGGAGAGTGGGTTCCACTGCATTGCATAGCCAGCACGGGAATTTTCGCCCCTCCTCAATGTGGAGGCCTATTCACTGCTACTTACACCTTCCGATCACATCGCCCACGGGTAGCTAGTCTCTGCGGTGTCCTAGTTCTTTGTTCAGGATAGTATCAGGCCAACGTACTTCGACGATGAGTCGCAGACAGGTGTTGAAATTCAGTTTCCTTGTGGTACTCCCGTAAAAGAACATCGGAAATCCGCGTGTAGTGATGCAGACCATTGTACAAATGTGATGCTCCTTAACCTGGACCGGAACCTTGCAGAATGCCCAGAATGTATCTTTGGAATTCTCGCTTGAGTCGGAAAAAACAATCATCCTGGGAACCCTCGATACCATTGTCGAGGAGTGCGCGCACATTTTCGATAGCCAAAGATCGTAGCCGTGAGACCAGTCCCCATTCGAGACATTTCTGAGGTTTAGCTAGAAGTAAAATTTGAAATTGAATCAATATCATAACATACTATACGCTCCGGAGGAAGCTTCTGTCTTCCATAAATATCATTAACTTTGCTGATTTGAAAGCTATGGGTTTCTCCTTAAAATCAGTAATTAAGAGGCCATTCTTGTACACGGAGATTTCAAGCCTATGTGGTCCCATACTTTTAACTTCCGTGCCCGCAGTCAATCTTTCCCTATTTCTATCAAGAGCGCCACTGTCGATTAATAATAATAATCGTCGGCGCAACAATCCATATTGGATAAGGGCTTTGAAGTGTGTTAGAGCACTTCATTCAAGACCGTAATTACAGTACCCTATAGGAGGCAATGTGGTCAGCATTGCGCTCGGCCGAGATTCTTCTTTCTTCTTCTTTTTCTTCAGCCTTTGCCCCGTTCACAAGCGGGGTCGGCTCGTCGTGATTGGTTTCGTCATTTGGCTCTATCGAATACCTGACTTGGGTGCAATCTCGAGGCTTTTAAATCCCCATCCAGCGTATCAAGCCACCAAAAAGGCCTTGTGGTAGTTTACCAGCGACTTCGATGTTAAGACCAATCTTGGCAAGTTAATTCTCGTTGGCACAATTTGCGTGACCATATCATCGAAGACGTCTCTCTCGCAACTTTTCCGCATGTGACGCCACTACTCCAGCGCAAGACGCCGTTCATTGTCTTTTATAGTTGGCCAACACTCAGAATCATAAAGAGCGACAGGACGGACAACATTGCGGTAAATTTTCGATTTGAGACGTTCGTTGATACGTCGATTACAAAGAACACCAGTTGTGGAACGCCACTTCACCCAGGTTTCGTTAATGCGTAAAGCAATTTCATAACGCAGTTCTCCATTGGCTGATAGCGTTGATCCGAGGTATTTAAATCGCTCAGTTCTGGGCAGATCACTGCCGCTGACAGTGATTGTGCCTGTTTCACGGGGATCGGTCTTTAAAAATTCAGTTTAGTTTAGATTCAATCTGAGCCCGTGTAACATGATGCGATCATTCCATTTTTGGCCAAGTTGCTCGAGATCATTTTTGCTATCAGATGCTAGAAAAACATCATCTGCATAAAGCAGTGTATAGGGCGCTGGACGTTGGATATCCCGTGTGTCGGTGTCCATAACAAGAACAAAGAGGAGTGGTGAGAGGGCGCTTGCTTGATGAACACCAACAGAGACACGAAGCGGTTTTGATACACCCGCCATACTTCGAACTTTACTTTTCGGATCGTGGTAGAGGAATTGAACCCAGCGCACGAGTTCTTCTGGCACGAAGTGTTGTCGTAAAGCATACCAGATGAGTTCGTGTAGCACACGGTCAAACGATTTCTCTAGATCCAGAAATGCAATGTAACAAGGGCGATGCTTCTCACGGTGTTTCTCCATGAGTAACCGGGCAGCGTGTATTGCGTTAGTAGTTCCGCAGTTTTTGACAAATCCGGCTTAATTCACGGTTATTTCAATGATTTCGCGAATACGATTGTTAAGAATGCGTTCAAAAATCTTCATGGTATGGGAAAGTAATCGGATCGGACGGTAATTTGAACATTCTGCAGGAATACCTTTCTTTTTCCATATTGGAGCAGTAGTACTTTCTTGCCAGTCAGATGGTATTCTTCCTTCCTGAATAACCCGATTAAAGAGTTCACTGAGCCACAGTGTTGGGTCCCAGTTCTTCGCTTTCCAGAGCTCAGATACGATGTCGTCAGGTCCCGCGGTCCTCTTCAGACATGGATTGATTTTGTGACCACAATCAGAGCCCCGCTGCGACAAGCAACAACGGTACCAGTCTATACCAAGTGCATGGCTTAGCATTCATACTGGTGGATGCAAGAATTACCTAAATCTCTACCGAACTAAGGAGTACGGCACCTGTATTGAAACGCAACACCACGCTTGAGCACAACCACAACCACCATGAAACTCCCACTAGGGGGGCCTACCGCAAACAACCGAGCTGTACTCACATACAACGGGAGTTCACCCGAAGTATGAGAGTACAGGAGCCATCCCGGTTCCCATGGTACCAGTATACTCCGGGTAAGGTTTCGCGACCAATTTGCCACTTCAGATGAGTCCCCGTGCAGACTTGGGTCTGATCGCCCTAATTGGGCCTTTGGAGCATTCGCCTACTGCATCACAGCCGGCAAACCAAAGTGAGTACAGCGTCTCCGGGTGCCACCACTATGGATGTTCTCCTCAGCCACTGGGTTTTGGTTTGGCCGACAGGGTTGCCACCCCGTCTTCCTCACCGCCACCTCTGAACACCAGTTGCGCTGACAGGTGGAACTGGTCCAAATGTCGGGAATGATTGTGGAATTGGAGGATGATCAAATTCTTCAGTAGAAATCTGCTCGAAGTATTCTCGCCATCTATTCGTTGCGGCTTGCCGGTTGGTAAGCAAAGTACCGTTCTTTGCATTAACACAACAGAAGTGTTCGATATCCTGTGTACGTTCATTACGGCTTTTAGCAAGTCGATAGAGATCTTCGGTATCCCGAGTGTCCAGTTTATCGTAAAGATTTTTGTAATGGTTCGCTCGGGTGGCAGCGACCGTTTTTCATTTGGTTCCACGATTCTTCCCCATTCGTAATGGTCGGCAACCGTATGAGTGAGGTCGTTTCTTTTTTATTCTCACCAATTCGCCACCATTTAATGCGCCGCGGACCAGCGGGTCCCTCACGCTGTTTTGTGGGTGGCTTAATCCGTAGGACAGCAATCAACGGCCGATGTTGAGGTCCGATGGTCTCATAGGGAATGACTTTGCAATCAGTGACAGTAGTAAAATGTTGGCGTCTTATGAGGATATAGTCGATTTGCGTTTTACTGTTGCCACTATAAAATGTAGAAAAATGAGACAATCGTTTGATGAACCATATATTCATAAGTACAAGGTCATGGGTGTCCGCAAAATCGATTATACGCTCGCCACCCTCATTGCGCGCTCCGAATCCCTTGCCCCCATGGCATCTTTTACCGTCTGCCTTTTCACCCACATGACCATTAAGGTCGCCGGTAATAATAATATAGTCGTCAGAAGGCACGTGACAAGTCTTTTCATTGAGAAGTTGCCAGAAGGCATCTTTCTCGGCACCAGGTCGACCTGTCTGTGGTGCGAATGCAGTGAAGAAGTGAATAGTGCGATCAACTGATATAATGGTGAGCTTCATCAGCCGATCATCGAATTGTACGGTACGGAAACCCTCTGAGATGGCAATGCCAACACCATATTGAGTGTGTGGGTTACCAAAATAGAGAAGTTTATAGCCATTTTTACCGCGTTCGCGTTCAATGTCGCAGCTTTTGGCATCAGACCATCGGGTTTCTTGCAGAGCGCAGATATCAATGCACCTTTTTCGAAGGGCTCTTGCGAGTTCCTCCGTCTTTCCAGTTAGGGTACCAACATTTAGCATGCAAACACGTATTTGTTTTGTTCGGACTAACTTGCTTACAAAGACAAAAGAAGAAGACGAAGTCTAAAGAAGAAGCAGAATGCTCTATACTGCTTTCTAAAAAAATAGGGTGTTTACAATTATTATAAAATTATTGCCAAATAATTCAATCTGAACTCCTACTCAATTAACATCAATGCAGGTTTCCGTGAACTAGAATGAATAGAATGGCTAAGTTGCGAATTTAAACCAACGAGCGCAAAGCTCTATAGTTTATGGAAACAGGTCTCTCAAAATTAATTCAGTTCCCAGTATAAATGTTAACTTAATCAAAGGGGACTATTATCTATTCTTTTCTAGGTGCTTTTAACCCGCTCTTGCTTTTACAAGGAAAAAGTGTAGCAAGAGAAAGGATTTCAATTTTATTGAATTAATTTCAGTCCTGAATCAATTTGATTAATTACCATGAAATTTTATGTGAGTTTTATGATTCTACTAAACCAAGTTTTCCATTCCAATCACCGTTTAATGTGAGTCGTTTATTCAATCATCATTTAATGAACATTACATTATTACACTGAACCGACGACAACGCCTCTGTAAATTGAATATGAAATTCTACCATATTCAGGTTTCAGGCGTTGGCGATAATATTCAAAAATGTAGGTGGCAAGTACATGCATTTATGAGGTGTGTGCGATATCGTGTGAAAAGCAACAAATAAAAAATATTCCAAAGAGAATTTACGTAATTTCTTCAAACAAGAGTTGAGTTGTTCGTTAATTACAGGTGTGAGCGGATCCAGTCTCAGCCAAGTACTCTGATTGTTGAAATGTTTCTTTAGATAATACTGTAGAGCAGCTTTCAGTACAATAATGAGAAGATCAGGATTCAATATAGACAAGAACTTCTGAAATTAATGGAGCCTTTTTAATCACTTGAAAAGGTTATACAATGACTAAAGCATGTTGATTGTAAGTATTAGAGCCTAGTGCGGTTAAGAAAATATCTAGATATTTATTTGATTCTTCGTACAAGAATTATGGGTCAATAAGTAATTGAAAATATTGAGATCTATCTTGGGCACAAAAGTTTTATTAAATGTTTGTCACAGCCGACATTGGTTAGATATCTCTAGTAAGACAAATGAATTTATCTCAATGACGGTACACCATTTTCTTGTATGCCATTCACCCTTGTCAAAGATTCCAATCTCAATTCGCAATCGTAATCCGTTAATCGATGCAAATCTCGGACAAATTAGGCAGTGATCCGTGTCATTTCTAACTATCTATCGAACGACCCGGTTGCCACTTATCTTGTTTTATTAATCCATTGTACACTCGCATTCGTAAACACAGCAATGTGGGAATGCCTATTAAGAAATTTTCTATCTTTTTCCCAATCAATCAAAATTTGCATGGAATTCCTGCTGGATACATTAATCTTTCTCACTAGCGATAGATGTAATGGATCTTTTTTGCCCAGCAATTAACTGTTAAAAATGTAATCAATTGATCGTGGCCCACGGTAGGCAGCGTGGCAATGGTATAGGATGGAGTGGTAATCATTTATTGCAGCAATTTTATTGCTACTCAGTTTTGTTTCTCGATTGGAAATATAAATTGAATTGATGTTATTCGCGATTACTTACCATCATAATTTATATGGAACTAAATTACATGATGAAAAAATTTGAATGAACCATTGAAGGAAGAATTTAATCATTTCAATGAAAGGAGGGAATTTAGATTTTCACGACAAACCTTTATCGAATCCATTATAAATTATGGCAATCGCAACCGGTGATAAATCACTGGTGCGTCCAAGCGGTATTCGTTTTGGAAACTTTCTTTTGCGGTCTGAAAACTGGTTAGCATTTTTTTTGTAATAATTTTGAATAATCCCACTATGTGCTGCTAGTAACTAACAGCTTTGTACACTAGACAAGAGAAATGTTTCTTACCCCATTTAATCCTTATCCTGATCAGGCATTTGATAAAATAAAATGGCGAAACCGATCACGACGAGCCGACCCCTCTTGTGAACGGGACACAGGCTGAAGAAAAAGAAGAAGATGTGAGGAAGCGATGAGTGCCTGACAGTTCCGTGTCACATAGTTAAATTATTTTTTAGAAAGTGATTTAAATAAATCATTTGATGAAAAACCCTGTATTGATAATAGTCAACCTCATACCCTTCACACTCTGAGCTTAATATTATTAGCAAATGTCAAGAATTTAACCTACATCAGATATAAACAAGTCAGGAAGCCGGAAGCTGGACGCTTCAGGTACGAAAGGTTTTGTGTACTTCTTAGTACATAGCACGTAATATATCCATATATTATGTGAGATTATCCACTTTCGGGTGATATTGACATTCATAGTGTTCAATTTTCAAAGAAGCAACAAATTTGACGTATTATAACTTTGTTAGTAATAGTGCAATTTCCACCAAACTTGGTGATATCATGTGTTAGAATGAACTTAAAGGGGGGGGGGGGGGGGTTCCAGCCAATTATAAAAAATTATAGTAATATACTATTATTAACTTTATTTGAACAGATATCGATGTGCGAAGCCTAGGCACCATATAGTGGAAGCGTCCTTGTCGTTTTCAAATTTTTCGGTTGGGTAGTTGCGAATGGCCCCCTTAAAGAAATGATCACTTTCAACCCCCCGCACTTCCCACCTTTCCAACACATGTCAAAATTAAGACCAACTTCGGAAAGCACTAACCGAGACCTTTAATTTGATACCCCACATGACTATATTTGATGAAAAAAAAATTATACCCCCCTTTTGCATGTATGGGGACCCCCTTAAATTCAACGTAAAAGGATATAACTCACTGTATGTGTGAGCGTTTACAGTTTCCACCTTTCTACCAAATTTGGTGTCAATCGCTATAACCGTCTCCGAGAAAAATGCGTGTGACGGACAGACAGACAGTACACCGATTTTAATAAGGTTTTGTGTAAACACAAAACACAAAAAGGGCTGAGGAGAATTAGATTCTTCTTGAATGGAATTTTAATATTTCACTCGGGAATGAATTTAAGGGGGTTTTTTCAATAAATTTCTAAAAGTTGGTAATATACTATAAGTAATGTTCCCAGAACTTATCGTACCGAAATATCTGGAGGAAATTCAAGATGGTGACAAAACATGATCTAGTGAACTGGCTATATTTTGGCACAGGAGGTCACTAGATGTCAAAGTTGGTATTATGTCGATATTTTTCAAAACGAAATACATTTTTTAGTATTAGATAACATACGAAACTATTTTTGTAGAAGCTGCGATGGCAAATACATTGGGAATGTTTAATTATAGTGATTTATCTTAAATAAAAGGTTGTATCGAAGTCTTTCATGGAGAATCGTTTGGAATGCAACCAAGTTATTAAACGCGAAGCTACTTGTCCAAGTAATTATGAAGAGCTTTCATAAGGATTTCGTAGGGCAAAAATGCATTTGCAGTTTACCAATTCAATGAAAGCATCCTTCTTTGTTATGAAGTACGTTCTAACTCGAGGCAATCGTTGAACAAACTAGCAAACATGGGGTTGTCGGGCTTCGGCCAAGGATATTTTAACAATCCTTTAACAATACCATATCAGGCCCTGACACTTTATCATTCTAAAGTCACTCGGTTGCATATCACTGTGTGTAGAATGTTTGGATATCTGTGGCCTCATCGTTCGAATGGCAAAAGGCCGCAGCTGCTAATGCATTTGGATCCGTTCAAACACACACAAGGATGTTTTAGATGCCATCAAGCTTATCTATCAAGATCTGAGCAAAGATGCCCGCCTGGAGCGATGTTTCGGAGGTTTTACGCAAAACAATAATGAGAGTTCCAGCCAACTTATATGGAAAATCTGACCAAAGCACTGGGGTGGAACCGATGACAGTTTAGGTTGCAGTTACTAATCTTTATGCAAGGCATAAGAAACAACAGTGAATGGGCGCGATAAGTTGAGCGGAGCCGGGGATTCATCGTAGCCAGGAGCAAAGAGTTGCTTTAAACATCATGTAAGATAGCAACATCCTTTATGGACCTAGCGCCAATGATTCAGTATGAGCCAAGTTTATGAATGTTTTATTCCAAATTTTTTAGTGTTCAAAATTTTTTCTTTTTCTTTAGCCTATGTCCTATATTTGTAAGCGGGGTCAGCTCGTGGTAATCGGTTGCGCCATTTTGTTTTATCAAAGGCCTGATCTGGATGTAGACGAGAGGCCTGCGAATCACCATTCAGCGTATCAAGCCACCGTTGTTTCGGCCGGTCTTTAGCCCGCTTAGACAAATCTTGGCAAGTGAATTCTCGTTAGCGCGAATAACATGATCATACCCCTCTTTCGCAATTTTTCCACAATCGGTGCAGTCCCATATTGATCGCAAATATCCTCATTTCGTATGTGATCAAAGCGTGTCACGCCACTAGTCCAACGCAACATCTTCGTCTCCATTACCGCCAGACGCCGTTCATTGTCTTTTATAGTCGGCCAATACTCAGAAACATAGAGGGCGACCGGGCGGACGACATTGCGGCAAATTTTGAATTTGAGATGTTCGTTGTTGGGTTGATCACAAAGGACGACAGTTGTGGAACGTATAGAGCGGTGAAAGTTGGATGTCCCATATGACCCTTCCTTGATGAACACCGCCAGAGAAACGAAGCGGTTTTTATACACCGGTCTCATTTCGAACTTTACCCTTTGGATCGTGGCAGTGCAATTGAGCCAAGCACATGGGTTGCTCCGGTACTAAGTGTTGTCGTAGAGCATGCCGGATGAGTTCATGTAAGACACGGTCGAACACTTTCTCCAGATCTAGAAATGCAATGTGTATTTTATGAGTAGTTTCACAGTTCTTGACAAACGCGGCTTGATTAACGGTTTTTTGAACGATTTGGTGAATACGTTTGTCAAGAATGCCTTAAAAAAATCTTCATGTTATGGGACCGCAACCGGATCAGACGGTAACTTGGACATTTTGCGACGACCTTTCTTTTTCTATATTGGAACTATGGTACTTTCTTGGCAGTTAGATGGCGTTCTGCAGCCACAGTGTTGGGTACCAGTACTTCGCTTTCCAGAGCTCAGATGCGATGTCGTCAGGTCCTGTTGCTTTCCCCGATTTCATTCATTTTATTGTTTTCTCGACTTCAGTTGCGCTGACATGAAAGTCCTGGGGGTTTAACGTGAGTACCTGCCGTGTAAGCATAATCCCACGGTCCTCTCGGACACGGATTGATTTTGGGACCACAATGAGAGCCCCGCCATGACTAGCACAGCGGTATTGGTTTATATTGAGTGCAGGCTCAACATTCATACCAGTGGATGCGAGGCCTATCTAACACAACCGCTGCAACTAAAGGGTACGGCACCCGAGTTGTACAATGCAACTCTACGCTTGCACTTCGAGGAGCTCTGCCCGCGATGCAGGCATAACCACAACCACCATGAAACTCCCACTAGGGGGCCAAATAACCGGGTCGAGTACACATCCTCCAGGAATTCTCCCGGGACATATGCGCTCAGAGGACCATCCCGGTTCCCATGGTACCAGATAACTCCGGTGAGGTTTCGTGGCAGAGCCACTTCAGATGAATCCCTTGCAGACTCGGGTCTGATCGCCCTCCTCGAGTACATGGGAACGGGAAGTTGCTCTGACAGGTGGATTGCTCTAAATGACGGCAATACTTGTGGAGGTGGTGGATGAAAGAATTCTTCCGTTAAAATCTGCTCAAAATATTCTGGCCATCTATCCGTCGCGGCTCAACAGTGGATAAGCAAAGTACTGGTCGATGTTGAGGTGCGATGATCTCATAGGGAACGCCTTTGCAGTCAATGGCGGTGGTAAAATGTCGGGGTCTTATGAGAATATAGTCGATTTGCGTTTGAGATAACCATTTGGTGAACCATGTATTCATAAGTACAAGGCTTTTTTCCCGTGACACCTGTTTCCGTCTGCCTTTTCAATCACTTGACCATTAAGGTCATCTGTAATGATGATATAATCATGAGGGAGCATGTTAGAAGTTATTGCATTGAGAAGTTTCCCCAAGAAATCCTAATCGGGATCAGGTCGACCTGTCTATGGTACGTACGCGGTGAAGAACTGAATAGTGGGATCCGCTGATATAATGGTGAGCTTCATCAGCCGGTCATCAAATCGTTCGACTTCTTTAATGGAGTGCCGGAAACCCTCTGGGATGGCAATGTCAACATCATGTTGAGTGTGTGGGTTACCAAATTAGAGAAATTTATAGCCATTTTTACGACATTTACGTTCTATGTCGGAGCTCAAACCCTCCTGTACTGGGTTTGGGACCAGTATGCTATGTACATGGCAGAGTTTAGTGTTCAAAATTGCATTGTTTTTCCCACAACTCACATTTCTAAAGCCGGTGTCCCTCATAATTATATTACTGCACCAATCCATTTAAAATGTAGTACACTATTTCTGTACATAGTTGACAAGGTAACGCTCGAGAGTTTTTTTTTCAAATTTGTTGGTTTTGTTTTTCATAAATTAGCCGATTGTTTTGCACAAAAATCACGCTTTTCACTTCAAAGTGCTCCCAAAAACTGAGAAATTGAAATTCGGAAAGAGCCTCTCAGCATTACCTTGGGGAAGCGGTCATCTAATGAAAGAACTTTGATTTTTTGATGATTTGATTTGATCTCGTGAAAATTTTACGCAATATTCTTCGAATGTCATACCTTAACGTACCATTAGTTTTAATAAATAGATTTCAACTGTGTCTTCAAAAAAAGTTCACAAAATGGCGCGACGAGCCACGATCCAAACAAAGCCTTACGTGCAAAGCCCAGGTAGGTTTTCAGATAAAAGCAGGCAATCAACGTTCTTATTATCGTGAAGACAGCTCATCACATTTCAATCCATTTCCTGTCACTTCGATAATTTTCATTGTGTTCTTATCGCGCTCTATATAGAGTTGAATCCCATCGTACGTTGGTATGTTGAGCTCATAAAACCACCATCTAATTGGCAATCAATTAGCCATGAGAAGCAACGAACGAGACGTTCGCTTCCTCGAATGCATTACATTTCCTACTTAGATTGCATGTACTACTATTGCTTCCAACAATTATCTCCAGATCCAACTAATTCTCCGACATGCGAAGCGCATCAATCTAGTCACTATCTGAAAGAAAAAGCACTTCAATGCGATTTTATAATCTAAAATCGGTAGCAACTCAGTCTTTGTGATTTTGAATAGATTTTATAGTCGGTTGGTGTTGATTCAGGCGAGTAAAGAAAGCGTGAAATTTACGTTATTGTGAACTACTACAGTAGGACTATTAGTTGATCTAATTGATTTTCTCTTGATTGTTAGCGCTATTCGAATACGAAGGGGAAGGTAGATGATGCAAAGTGTGATTGCGCCAGTCAAACATTGAATTAACATCGCCATTCAGGAAAACAATAGTTGTTGTGAAAGCTGCTTGTTGGATATGAATATGCTTATTTTTATAGGCTTCCCTATTGAATTGAAATTACCCCAGATTGTTAAGTATATACATTTAATAACTGCTTTAGCATGCATCTTAGATTGCTATTCGTTAGTTTGGAAATATACACAGTAGAGCTTCTTATGAAATAAAAAATGGCATCATTTTTAAGGTTTTGTCTAAAACAAAACCTTATTAAAATCGGTTTATTGTCTGCCTGTTCCTCCGTTGTTACGAAAAAAAGGGGACCTGTAAATCCCCTTGCATGCAGTGAGTAACATAGTTCCATGTTAAGTTTTAGGGGAGAGGGGGCCACCATACATCCAAAAGGGGATGAACATTTTTTTTCCACTGAATGTTCCATGTTTCCAAAGCTGGTATTGGTTATAAAGGAGAGGCGTATGAGGCTCTAGTAACTAATAATAATAATAATCGTTGGCGCAACAATCCATGTTGGATCAGGGCCTTGAAATGTGTTAGAGCACTTCATTCAAGACCGTAACGGTACAGTACAGTAGACTGTAGGAGGCAATGTGGTCAGCACTGCGCTCGCCCGAGATTATTACCCTCATTTGACTCAGGTACTCAATCACAGCTGAGTCGACTGGTATCCGACGTCAAATCACGATACAAACTCCACTGCCACCAATGAGATTTAAACCGCGACCTTCCGTACGACAGCCTTGTGCTCTAACCACGCAGCTATCCGGACACACTAGTAACTATTCAACCTAAACATCTGAATAGAAGAATGGTGGTCATTTTCCAGGGTATCTAGGCCTCACAATATTTTCCATACTGACACCTGTTTAAATAAAGTTAATAATAATATATTACTTTATTTATTTAATTTAAGGGGCAACAAACAGAGAAAACTCCAATTAATTATTGTCCTCAGTAGGAGGAGAAAGAAAAAACTAATCCTACGTTTAAAACTACTTAAAGTAGAGGAGTTCAAAGGACCAATCTGTTTTGCGTTGTAATTTTGGCAGAATCTTGGAATGGGGGAATGAAAGTAGACTTCGAGCTCTGCGAAGGGCACGTTGGAAATGTCTGTGCTACGTGTATTATAAGACGCAGGACGGCAGGTGATGTCGTCAGCGGCGGAGCAATCCATCAGACCCGAGGCAAGTTTAAAAAATGTGCATAGATTCAGATAGGATCTACGCTGTTGTAGGAAGGGAAGGTTCAGAAGGCGGAGGCGAGAGGGGTAGTCCGCATGGGGGAAATTTTTCTTAAAGAAGAGGGAACGGGTGAATTTACGTTGCACATTTTCAAGGGCAAAACAATCATGGTTACAGGAGGGAGACCAGATCACAGAGCAATACTCGAGGGAATTGGAGAGAGCTAAGAAAGATTGGATGGAGTCAAATTCAGAGGAGGAACGAAGTATAAAGCCTGACAATTCTGCAGCTCGATGGATGACATCGAGGCAATAGATGTCAAAGCGGAGCTTATTGTCGAAAGTGACACCGAAGTCTTGAGTGGAATTTAAGCAGGATAAGGAATGCCCGTTAAGTGAGTAGGAGAAAGAAGTGGGTGAGGATTTTAGGGAGTAGCAAATAGAGTGACACTTTCTGACATTTAGCGCTAAACCATTAGTCGAGCACCAACGAACCAGAGTGTCCAGATTAGATTGAAGGGAAACACAGTCCATAGGCGACGATATAGCGGAAAACAGCTTAAGGTCGTCTGCTTAGAGCAAACAAGGACAAGTAAGGAGGGGAGGACGGTCATTAATAAAAAATAAAAATAACAAAGGACCCAGAATAGATCCCTGGGACGCCAGAGGGGGGGAGGGGCAAGGAGCGGGAAGTACAGCCGTCAAAAGAGACGCGGCAGGGTCAGTTGGAAAGGTAAGAGGCAAGCCATAAAACAAGTGGTATGGGAACGTTTAGAGACGAGAGTTTGGATAGAAGTATCTTGTGATTTACAGTGTCGAAGACTTTAGCGAAGTCAGTGTAAATGGTATGCACTTCTTGCCGTGAATTTAAACATTTGGGGACAAAGTTGGTAAAGTCAATTAAGCTGGAGGCAGTGGACATACGTTTAACGAAGTCATGTTGCTCTTTCACTATGTGGTGGCCAAAGCGGGCTGACAACCAATCACTGACATATCTTTCCAGGATTTTGGAACAGGAGGGGAGGGAACGTAACAAGGAAGAAGATCAGATAAAATGGTATAGAAAGTGTTGAGTGCTTGGTCACACGTAAATGGAGAGAGGAGGGGGACCCAACTAATTGACGCGTTATTATAAGTATAAGTATATTTTTTAGAATTTGCCTGGGGACCTTCCTTAATTTTATTCTAGAATCATTAGCTTTTGCAACAATATAGGCTATACTATAGAGGATGATACTACTAAGTTTGGTGGAAATCGCACTACACTAACAAAGTCATATTAAGTCAAAGTTGCCACTTTTGTGCAAATTTCTTGCATTCTAAGTCTTTGAGTGTCAGTATCCTACTAAAGCGAATGATCTCGTAAACTAAATGCATAAACTTTACCAACTAGGTACAGATCGGACAAATGCCCATTCAAATATGGTTATATAAGCAATACGCAAAACCGTTCATACTTGAAATGTTCAGCTTCCTGCTTCCCGACTTGTCAATTTGATGATTTACAAATGATTTTCCATTTAATTTCAAAATAAATCAAGTTGGAAAATTTAAAAAGAAAAGCAGATTAGATTCTAACTTATATCATAGAATATACAACATTTTATGATTCAAGGATGAACTCATCTTAAGGCCTAAATATCGTATAGGGGCAGCTTCAATTTTTTCGATTAAATGATCATCTTCAAGCAATCCCCCCTTTTACAACTAATCGCAAGACTAACAACTTTTAAACTCAATGTAGGGCGGTGTTGCTACGTTCATTGGCGTTCACAGTTCTAACCTGTCCATCAAATGTCATAGCAGTTGGTGTAACGGTTTCTGCATATGATAGATAAAGAAGGCGGACAAGCGGACAGACGATGAACCGAATTTAATAAGGTTTTGTTTTACACAAACATGCTTTTACAGTTGAAACCCATATTGATGATCCTGTTATTAAGGTGTGGTAGTCCTGTAGTTGATTCGATATCCCTAAAAGCTGTCTGGCGTCCTGACCTACGCCATCGCTCCATCTCAGGCAGCGTCTGCCTTGTTTTCTTTTTCTACCATAAATATTGCTCTTATAGACTTTCCGAGCTGGATCATCCTCATCCATACGGATTAAGTGACCCGTCCACCGTATCTTATTGAGCCGGATTTTATCCACAACCTGAGGGTCATTGTATCGCTCATAGCTTTTGTCGTTATGTAGGCTACGGAATCGTCTATCTTCATGTAGGGCGCCGAAAATTCTCCGGAGGATTGTTCTCTCGAACGCGGCCAAGAGTTCGCAATTTTTCTTGCTAAGAACCCAAGTCTCCGAGGAATACATGAGGACTGTCAAGATCATTGACTTGTATAATAAGATTTTTACGGTCTTGAATGAAGTGCTCTAACACACTTCAAGGCCCTGATCCAATATGGATTGTTGCGCCAACGATTATTATTAATAAGATTTTTGACCCTATGGTGAAACGTTTCGAGCGGAACAGTTTTTGTGAGCTGAAATAGGCTCTGCTGGTATTCAACAACCGTGCGTCTACGTCTCGGGTGGTTCTTTCCATGATGTCGATATCGTCAGCATAGGCCAGTAGTTGGGTGGACTTAAAGAGGATCGTACCCCCCGCATTTACTTCAGCATCACGGATCACTTTCTCCAGGGTCAGGTTGAAGAGGACGCATGATAGAGCATCCCCTTGTCTTAGACCGTTGTTGATGTCGAATGGTCTTGAGAGTGATCCTGCTGCTTTTATCTGGCCTCGCACATTGATCAGGGTCACCCTAGCCAGTCAATTCAATTTCGTCGGGATACCGAATTCTCTCATGGCCGTGTACAGTTCTACCCTGGCTATGCTATCATAGGCGGCTTTAAATTCGATGAAAAGATGGTGCAGCTGATGTCCATATTCCAACAGTTTTTCCATCGCTGCCGCAGAGAGAAAATCTGAGCTGTTGCTAATTTGCCTGGAGTGGAGCTTCTTTGGTATAGGCCAATAATGTTCTGGGCGTGTGGGGCTATCCGACCTAGCAAGATAGAGGAGAATATCTTATAGATATAGACATTTTTCCGTTCCGTTGCTAGCTTACATTCATCGTCAAACCAGCCATTCCGATTTTATTTTGCCGCTGGGCCAAGTATGTTTGTGGCCGCAGTTATGATAACGTTCTTCAGGTGATTGTGAAGATCATTTGTCGATGCTTCTTCTCCAGGTCCTCTGTTGACTGCGAATATTGCGGCTTTCATTTCCCTCCTATAGGTGTTGCGGAGGGCGGTGTTGTGGATGGCTTCCGAATTAACTCTCACCTGATTGTCAGAGGGGATTTTGGGTGGTGTTGTTATTCGAGCTCGGAGCACCATGCCAACGAGATAGTGATTCGAGTCTATATTGGCCCTCGTATATTTTCTGACATTCATCAAGGGTGAGAGGTGGCGGCGTTCGATCAACACGTGGTCAATTCGGTTGAAAGTGGTCCCGGCTGGAGAGGCCCACGTATGTTTGTGGACCCCTTTCCGCGCAATCCTGGTAGTTCCACCAACCATTTCGTGTGACACTGCTAATTGGATAATCCGCGGTCCGTTATCATTTGTATTTTGATGTAGGCTATGGGAGCCAACATATCGTCTGAATTTGGGCTTCTTCTTTACTTGCCTGTTAAAATCCGCAAATGTGAATGTGATATCATATCTGGGACGGGCTTGGAGGGTTCGTTCTACTGCCTCGTGGAAGGTATTTTTCTCCTACTCTGTAGTCTCCTCTGTAGGGGCATGAACAATCATGATGCTTATATTTCTAAATTTGTCTCGCAAGCGCAAGGTGCATAGCCGTTCGCTTATATTTTCAAAGCCGATAACAGCAGGTTTCATTTTTTGGCTGACTAAGAAACCTACTCCGAGCACATGGTTTACTGGATGGCCATTATAATATATAGTGTAGCGACTCTTCTCCAAGAAACCGGTCCCTGTCCGACGCATCTCCTGTAACGTTGTTACATCAGCCCTATGTTGGGACAGGGTATCGGCTAGCTGCTTGAGTTTCATTCAAACATGCATTTTGTCCGAGAAATGCTCATTGTTGTGTTCCTTTTTCAAGCTTCTTGCATTTAACTTTCCTTAAAAAAAAACCTGCACCCAGTGTATAATTCCTATATTTTGTTTCAAAAGTACAGATTGGTTTTATTGCTTGATTAATTTTTATATCCTGGCTTTGGTAGTGTCTGATAAGCACTCCAGAGGAATCTAACAAATTAATACTCAATCCATTTCAGGTAATTTTGTTTGTATGGGTTTATGGTAATACCTAATAAGAACGGGAAGCTGAACACTTGCAAAGCAGCGATTATTTTTTCATGTTTTCTTTTCGCATTGCATATGGGCTTATGTGGGCACTTTTACGCTTCGTTTCAAAAGCTTCAGTGAGATATGAGTGGCCAACATTCTTGGAATTGTGAACCACACAAGGTAGCAGCAAAAAAAAGAAAGCAGCTGCTGGATCAGATTCAAAGTTCCCTTTATTTAATTACCATTTCCTAGCAAACGGATAGTACGGTGTCTCTCGGACAGTGAGTTACCGGCAATTCCTTCTTTTGGGCGAAATTGGAATCATGAAATGAGAGAGGCTCCCCACAACAGGGATGTACTTTTTTATATCATTATGGGATATCAAAGGAAAACATCGATTAACGCTTTTCGAAGTTTTCACTTTAATTATAAAGAAAGAGGGGATGGATTAATAAAAATGGCGCACTTAAACCAGGAACCCATTCGGAGAAATTACTCAACCGAAAATTCTAAAATTGAAGATGATGATGATCCTATATAACTTAGCTGGCAATTTGTCATTATCTTCAAAGTTAATAGTTATTACTCTTCTTCTTCTTTTTCTGTAGCCTTTGTCCCGTTCATAAGCGGAGTCGGCTCGTCGTGATCGGTTTTGCCATTTGGCTCTATCGAATGCCTGATCTGGGTGCAATCTCGAAGCTTTCAAATCCCCATTCACCGTATCAAGCCACCGTTGTTTAGGTCTGCCTTTTGGTCGTTTACCATCGATTTCGATGTTCAGACCGATCTTGGCGAGTGAATTCTCGTTAGCACGAATTGCGTGACCATACCATCGAAGACGCCTCTCTCGCAACTTTTCTACGATCTGTGCAACCCCATAACCATCGCGGATATCCTCATTTCGGATGTGATCTAAACGTGTGGCGCCACTAGTCCAACGTAACATTTTCGTCTCCATTACCGCAAGACACCGTTCATTGTCTTTTATAGCCGGCCAACACTCGGAACCATAGAGAGCAACTGGACGGACGACATTGTGGTAAATTTTCGATTTGAGACGTTCGTTGATACGTCGATCACAAAGAACACCAGTTGTGGAACGCCACTTCATCCAGGTTGCGTTAATGCGTGAAGCAATTTCATAACGCAGTTCTCCATTGGCTGATATCGTTGAGCCGAGGTATTTAAATCGTTCAGTTCTGGGCAGATCACTGTCCCTGACAGTGATAATAGTCGTTACTATGTTTTTTAAATTTTCCGGAAACTCCTTCAAGGTGACCCTTAATCACAGAGTAACAATACAATACCGGAAAATTTTGTAGAAATCCTACTAAAATAAACAACGCAAACTCTCATTTACTAAACCCCAAAGCATCATACAATATTAGTATCATATGAAAGTGTGTAATATAATATTAAATGCATACACAAATAAATAAATTCACAAAACCTTTCATATTTGAAGCCTCAAACTTCCGGTTTTCGATTTGTTGTAATCTAAAAAAAGTGCTAAAAAGTTAAAATCAGTAATGCATAAAAATTATATTTCTAATCCGTTTAGTAGAAATATTTATTACCACCGTTTATTCTGAACATTCAATACATATATATTCTCCATTTAGTTACCTAATAACCAATCAATCTTGTTCAGTTTCCATCTGCTTTATTATCCCATAAAATATCAATCTAATTTCTGATTATCAGCATGAAGCATAACAACTTCATAATCTGAAAACATACACCTTGATACCCCTTTATCTACTTTTGGTGTTTAACATGACCTTCGTTTCGTCTGATCCATCTATTATTCAACTATTAAGATCCTAAGCTTGATTTTACGCCAAAGGTCTGCAACTAGATGAATGTAACTAACATCAAATTGGCCGGATTTGAACGTCTTTTATCCGTGAATCTTTTGTGTACCTTTCCATCGTCTGAAAAAGAGACATCAAAAATGTTTTTCTCTGCAAAAAGCCATCGATTTTGTACCCGGCACGAGTCGAAAATGAACATCGAAAAATCAATGCGCGCGTGATTATATAAACAAAGAAGAAAGGTAAATGCATTTCATGCAATAACCAATGACTCAAATAATGTCATGGTCATTTGGTGTGTTTTGTTTGACCTCGTTTTGATGCTTTTTTTAAAAGGTAACAGAAATTCTTCTATTTTGGATTTCTAGTTTGGTGTCGTAGTATTGCCGTAACTAGCAACCGAGAGGGTTATATTGTGATTACATTTATGTTTCCATCATTAAATATCGAATTTAATTGAAATTACTGTGTGCCTATAAACGGTCTGTCTAAAAACTAAAGCTAATTTCCTCTCTTTTATAACGCAGATAGTTGGAGGGATGGGGGATAGTGATGGTAAAAGAAATCCAGAAAACGATAGAGTAAATGTTTCCTCCAATTTTTGTTATAACGAAATTGATGGTGAGGGAAACACGATAGAAGGTATATGCTGCTCTGATTATACGTCCAAAATGAAACCCGAGAATTTACGACCATAAAAGCAGGAGAATTCTTTATAAGAACGAGGAACAAAAAAAACAGCAAGGGTCAAGACGAACGACAAATAGACACAAAAAAAATTGCAGGGTATTCTGAGTCCGCATCCACTCGATGACGGACCGGACGGACCACTTGGGAAGCAACTTACTTCCTCTCTTATCGTCCTCAACGAAAAATTCACTTCTTCCTAATTTAGGTCTGGAAGTACGATGGATTTTCCTTCGATATAATTCGCATTCATGTCGTGTTTGCGATTATATATAAATGGAACGACTATCACCTGTCGACGCTTTCGGTCACGCTGCTTCCAGGGCAGAGAGGAGGCAGCGTCTGATGAATTGCCTTGTCCTGGACGAAATCGTCAGCCAATTTTTTAAAAATTTGTCGTTACTTTTGAATAAATTGCATGAAGTTAAAAGGAGTCAGCTATGCTCTGTTAAAATGAGGTGTCGATATACTCCCGAATTAGCTTCTTGAAAATAAAGTGATCCATTAAACTAAGCTAAAAAGACCTTTACTCTGATAGAAACAGGTCCAAAAAGCTGCAGCAGTAACAAGAAAATGTCAGTTATGCGCAAGACACCCTGATTCATCGGAATCTTGGACCCAAAATTGCTAGTGCAGTTTTATAATACAAGTCTCGTTTGCTGGAAAGTTGTTTAGTAGACTATTTGAACGAATAGTACACCCGTACTGATAATAATAGTGGAAGTTGCACCGATTTTCGAAGAACTATTGTTCCCCTTTAATGATCATAGAATTCTGCCCCATATTGTTCTTTTCGAGATTGAGGGAGGCATATCTATCTATGGTGCATATTTCCGCCTGAAATGTGGTGGTGTGCGCACCCATTAGTTCGAAGTATTTTTTGCTGGAAGCAATGAGCCGGGCGTTCCCTATGCTGTGAGGGATTTGTCAGTTTACCAGCTAATCAGTTGCCAGGTTAAACCCTAGGTCACTGTTACGATCTCCAAGTTTGCCCTATTACTCCTTCGTGTTTTCAATTTCTTTTGGAAACCCTCAGTCATCAAAAGGCAATTAAAAATTTGTAAAATAACAAACGGGCACATTCCTCTCCTTTTTTAACTTTCATCGGCAAGAGCATCTATTCGTTTAGATGATGGAAATCAGTGGAAATCTTACTATTTTTAAGGTTTTGTTTGTAAGACAAAACCTTATTAAAATCGGTTCAATGTCTGTCTGTCTGTCTGTCACAGGCACTTTTCTCAGAAACGGCTATACCGATTGACACGAAATTTGGTGAGAAGGTGGGAACTGTGCACCCCCAGACATGCAGTGAGTAACATCCTCCTACGTTGAGATTTAGGGGGGGTCCCAAACATGTAAAAGGGGAGTGTAAATTTTTTTTTCACCAAATATAGTCATGTGGGGTCTCGATTAGTACTTTTCGAAGCCGGTCTTAGTTTTGAGATTTGTTAAAAAGACGGAGTGAGAGGGGTTCAAAGTGTTGATTTATTTAACGGACCCAGAAACTATCCAACCGAAAAATCTGAAAAAAATCATGAAGCTGCCCCTATATGGTGCCCAGGCCTCAAAATACTCTCCATAACGGTATCTGTTCAAATTAAGTTAATAATAGTATATTATCATATTTTTGGGAAAATTGAGTAAAACCCCCCTTAAGTTTATTTCAGAGTTATAAAAGTTGGTAGTAGTATAAAATATAATATGAAGCATATTATCTCCAAGTTAGACCAAATTCACACTATTAGTAACAAAGTTACAGTAGCTCAAAGTTGTCTTTACCGTGTAAATTTACACCCCAAAGTACTAAATCTGACATGCTAAATGCATATTCTTAACGGGCTACATACAAATGGGATAGTTCTACACTCAAATATACTCACACAAACAAAACCTTTCATACCTGAAGCGCCCAGCTTCCAGTTTCCTGACTTGTTAACAAATTAACTGTAAGTCAAGATTTCCTCTTTTGCGTCAAATTGGTAATCCCTAAGAGATAAAATGTCAACACTACATCGAATTAAATATCGGGTATGTTCAACGGATATACACTACTAGCCATGCATAAATAAAACCGTCTTGCAGCCAAATATTATTACATAAAAGATCAACAAAACCTTTCATACCTGAAGCGAGGATCTTCCGATTTCCGACTAGTCATATATTACAGGGTGCGGCAGCATAACTTCCTTTTTTCAAAACTCAATAAAAACTATTGTATGCGTCGGAAAATATTTATATATTTTTTATAATATAGGTACATGTCTAAAGTTTTTATTTACATTGTTTTGAAGATCAAATCTGTTAGGTGACGTCCCCCATTCTCCATACATTGCGTAAACCGATTTCTGGCGTTTGTCATGTCTCTTGTTAGCATAGCAGGTGCTATGTTGACAATTTCTTCTTGGATGTTGGTCTTCAAATCTTGTAGGGTTCTTGGACGGTTCACATAAACACGGGATTTCAAAAAACCCCATAGAAAAAAATCACAAAGGGACAGATCGGGAGAGCGTGCCGGCCATTCCAAATCGCCTCTAATTGAGATAAGGCGCTCTGGAAAGTGTGCCCTCAAAACAGCTATCGATGCTCTTGAAGTGTGTGCTGTTGCACCGTCTTGTTGGAACCGAGTGTTCCCCAAATCCAAATTTTCTAGCCGTGGGAAACAAAAAAATTCTGTAGCGTGTTTATATACCGGTCCGAATTCACTGTCACTGTAACCTCATTTTTCTCAAAAAACCAGGCACCAATAATTCCAGCTGAGGAAATTGCACACCACACTGTGACTTTGGGTGAATGCAAAGGTTTTTGATGCAATTCTCGAGGGTTGGTGTCAGCCCAGTAGCGCATGTTTTGTTTGTTAACCGACCCACACAAATGAAAATGGGCTTCATCGCTAAAAAAAACAATAGCACCCTCGGGAACGACATCAAGAAGAAGCTCACACGTGTTCATCCGAGAATTGAAGTAACGTTCTGAAAGTTCCTGCACTATCGCCCTTATAGGGATGAAAATGAAGATCATCACGAAGAATTCTTCTCACAGAACGATCGGATAGTCCAAGGGCAGATGCGTGTTTGCGCGCAGAACGCCGTGGCGATCGCAACATTGACGCTCTCACTGCTTCAATGTTCTCAGGTGATCTAACGGGCCGAGGGACTCCAGTTCTTCCTTTTGTCGCACTTGCAGTTTGTCTGAATGTAGTGACCCATGTAACAATTGATTTGCGGTCTGGGACGGGAGCCAACGGGGCTAAATTAAAGCGATTCCGAAATGCACGCTGTGTTGCAATAACCGAACATCCGCTTGAAAAGTAAACCTCAACGGCAAAGGCACGCTACTCACTATTCCAATGCATGATGGCGACTGAACCGTGTCGGGACAAAACTTTACAGTATCCCCTCTTGAACGAGACCACTAGCGCTCCGCTATGACATCAACTAACTGAGTGGCGCGCATTTTAAAAAAGGAAGTTGTGCTGCCGCACCCTGTATTATTAAGGTCTTGAATAATGTTACAATTTTTTTAATTAATGAATTTAATCCTTTGTATTTCCTTTCCTCGAAAGAAAGGGATTTTGCTAGTGAAAAGACATTTCCATTTATAGCAATCTGGAACCAAAAATTCAAAACGTTTTCTTATTCTGTATACTTGCCTCTATCTTCCAAATCACAATTATAATTTCTCCTTACTAAAGATTAAAATACTGAAGTTGTGAAAAAAATTTATCTTTTACATTAAGAATTAAAAATAAAAAATTATTAACTGAAAAACATAATCCCCTTATTATTCTACTTTAATTTCTGGAAACCTTCACATAGGAAAATCCCTTAAGTTCATTGTAGAATTATCAACTAATGCAGTAAAGTAAGCGATATAATACATGGTACTATCAAGTTTGGTAAGATCATACTGTTACTAATAAAGTTAGACTTGTTAACACTGATGAAAAGAACAAGTGGATCCTGAAATATCGGTTTTGCAAGATCAATAAATATTACTAGCGAATAGAAAAAAGCAATTCTTAATTATATCAAAGTTATAGTAGCTCAAACTTTTCTCCTTTTTGTGTAAATTCACCTCAATCCAAAAAACTGAATATCAATACCGGTGTAGTAACTGAACAGTCTGACATGCTAAATGCATATATGTCCATTACAAGTTATGTGCATATGGAACACTTCTGTCCTCAAGAAATACTCAAACTTCCGTACCTGAAGCTTCTAGTTTTCGATTTGTTTCGTTGTGCATATGAACAGTATATTTGCTGCAACCATTTTTCCCATGGCTCTGTCGATATATCCGACCATGATACTCTATTTGCCTCGAGTCATTAAATAGATCCTTATCCTTATATATGCACCTGATAAATGTGATATGTTTCGTCCGTGGATTCTGCAATTGACAAATTATTGTTTGGGCTCAGCAAGTTTCGAAGTAAGGCTCCTTCTTTTATTACTGAGTTGCCAAAATGCTACTATTCTCATCTCTTAAGGCGGCCTTCTACCGTCAAGCGTCAATTTCAGACCTGTTTTTGGGAATTAATTGCAATGCAACCCCTGAAAAAAATCGTGAAAAAAGTGATGCCACAATATTTAAAAAAAATCAACTTTCGAGATAAACGTGGGGTATGGCATAAGACATGATATCAGAAACCTACGATTTAATCTACAATGCCAGAGCCATAGAGTCCTTCCTCATTAAAAAAATTCTCTCGACTGGCCACATTTCCTATATATGTTGAATCTGAATCCCCTTTGCGGCGTCACCAACTCTACGTTCAGAACAGTAAATGCGTTTCCCGTCTCCAAAGGTCACCAACACTTCCACGACTTGCAAAGTGAACAAAAATTCTTCGTTGAAGATCATTACTGCAATTTCAACCACCCGTTTGCCCGAGTGCAAATGTTTTGAAGCCAAAATCCAAATACAGCTTTTGAGGGATGGATGCTGTGCGCATCCAAGTAACTTTCTAATAAATTATCAGCGGACAGATTCTTGTATGTCGATTTAATCAATTGTACAATCTGGGATCAATGGGAATTGTCTTGCTGAAAACTTGTGAAAATGCCTTGGGTTTCGGTATGTTGCCACTTGATGAACGGAGCGGTCGCATGCAACTGAATACTCGAAAATACCACAGGTGTTTATGTTTCGCCGCCAAGATACGCTTGAAGGAACGTGCTTGTCACGAAATCGTTTTTCTGGCGTATTCTTAACATCATCCACTTTCAAAATATACAAATTAATTTGTTGGAACCACGACGGTAGAAGACCTCCTTAAGTTAATCAGGCTGGTTATGTGCACGGCCTTTTTTAAATGTCTCTGTGTAAAACGTTTCAAACCCACAATTAGATCTTACAGTCGATGAAGTGTTTGCCATCATCAGTATTAGAATCGCGTAAAATATTCTCCTTATTCCTCATCTGCTTAGAATTTTCCTTATATTTCGCAGTGCTACTTTGACATAATTTGGTGGCAACAAATCGAATAGAACTTCCAATGAGCTATAAAACTTATTTCCTAGCTGTTCTTTGTAAAGTTTTCTGTGAAATCCATTAAAATCGATTCAATGTCTGCATATCTGTCACACGAGATTAACTCCGAGGCAGCTGGAGTTATCGTCACAAAATTTGGCGCGGAGATGTGATCTGTCAACCCCCACACGTGCAACAAGTGGCATCATTTTGTGTTGTTTTAAGGGGGGAGGGGGCTCCCCATATATGCGAAAGGAGGATTCACATTTTTTCATCATGTAGGTCATGTAGGATTTCAAAAGAAAGATTTCAATTAGTACTTGTCGAAAATGAACTTCTTTTTTATATTGAACTACAGGGAAGTGAGGATTGGAAATATGTGCCCAAAAAATTCAAGTCTCGTTCTCAGAATCTATCCAACCGAAAAATCTGAAAAAATGATAGTAATGCATTGATAGAAAATTTAGTCTTCAAAATACAACCCGTTGTGATAGTTCCTCAAATAAAGTTAATAATAGCATATTACTATATTTTAGAAATTTATCCACAAACCCCTTAATATTACCATCAAGATTAGAGAAGGTCAAAATTTTGTATTCCACGGGAATTCATCAAATGCCAATGGAATCCACTATCTACTAATGGCGAGTCACATAATTTCGAGAAGCAACTCGCTCCGTAATTTACTAGTAGGGCGGGCCCAGGAGCACTCATTCCTAAAGAAAAGTAGTTGTAATAGCTAAAACCAGTCTAGGTGCAAACCTACGACTAGGACAATATTCATCTACTTGTCGGGTTTTGGAATTAACCAAAAGCAAGTCGGCAATCTGCAGGCTGGACGTTTCAGGTATGAAAGGTTTTATGTATGTCTTTTATAAAAACAGTTGAGTAGTGGACATTTGTCCCGTTAAAACCTAGTACGTAATATATGCATCTAATATCTGTGAACATCCACTTTCGCGTGATATTGACATTCATAGTCTTGAATTTACACAGGAGCGACAACTTTGACCTATTATAACTTTGTTAGTAATAGTATGGTTTCTACCAAGGTGGGATCATACCACCTTTCAATCCATCTTTCCGAGAAAAATGCTTGTTGCAAACAGACAGCTAGTAAACCGATTTTAATAAAATTTTGTTTCCCACAAAACCTTAGCGGTCACGCTATATCGAAGGGCGGCAGTGTCTGATGAGATCGCTTCCACCCTGCCATCGATATCGACCAGCCACAAACATTTCTTTCTGGTAGTGTTCCATCCACATGGATATATATTTATGTTATAATAGTACCAGCGGTATTCAGCTTTGGCATGACTTTAATAGGTGCATACGTATAGTATCTGAAAGTTTGGAAATATATGAAGCAATATTTTGAATTTATAGCTATCTGGGAAAAAAGACGTGTATAGAAAGTTCCTCACATAAGATGAACACAAAACCTTAATACCTGAAACGGCCAGCTTAAGGTATTCCGACTTATTTTTCTTGCACCGAAGTGTGAACATTTACAGGTCATTTATTAAGAAACTCCCAAACACCAACTTTCTGAAACTGTTCCACTGTTGGTCGCCGCCAGTTTTTGCTCACTGTAAACCTACGAGAATACTCCATATTTATTTTACGCAATCGTCGCTGATGATTAGTTAGTTTCAAAAGTATATAGGCTTATTGGTCCTCTTTCTTGGTCATGCATGTAGCATCTCACCCTAGCTAGTGGCGTTTTTGGCATTATTCAGCAAGTATCCCAAGCAGATGATGGTTCGCTTTATATACCGTTCGTTGGTGTAATACGATTCACTGAAATTGTTTTCTGAAACATATATTTTTTGAATGTATAACTACTTGCCGTAGGAATGACTTTACTAAGACGATTCACTACGATAGAACATATTTATAACTTGAATCTTGGCTGTATCCATAGGTGATAATTATTTGAAACTCTCAGAAAGTTTACCGAGTCCTAGTTTTACGTTTGCTAAGCTTATGGCACTCCAGATTGTGTGGATTAAGCTGAGGTTATTATTGGTTACTTTAGGAACCAGGTAGTCAGTGATGAAGAAGATCGACTTTTTTTAAGTCGCTTCTTATTCTCTATTAAATTTTTAGCTTGATGTAATAATATCTATTTAGTAAGTTTCGCATTGAACAAAATGAACAGCTGGTTCCAAAAACGACTTTGCGAAAATAAAAAACTTTTTCGCCAAAATAAATCTTTTAAATTTATTCACCCAATCGTCTCCACAACTGCTAAGGCTTAATCCATCGGATTTTATTTTCTAACTTAGTATTTCTTGAACAATCTTGCCACAGATTTCACGAGAATCGCTTTAGCGTCCTATTCCAGCAAAATAACGCATCGCCATAATATAGTCTTGATATAAAAAAGTGAAACCCCAAATCAAACGTTCTCCACATTCTAACTGTCGAATTTGATTTTTTCATTTTATCCCCTGCTGGGACTCTCGAGGAGGAAATTTGTCATTCAATTAATCTGAGTTTCAATAGAAAACATTTCCAAAAGGATACCCCATCTTACTAGATTCCTAACACTCATGGTCTCATTGTACTGATTTGCAAATCAAAACAATATTTTCCGACGATCTCTTCCATTTTTTTGTTATTTTACCTTTTTAAATTTTCTCATTGCAGAGTACGAGCAGCGAGTATTACTGAAAAAACGCAAACTAGACACAATACAAAATCATTGTTGATGTTTAGTAAGTTGTTTGCCGCCTGCTGAATTCTTACGGAAGACAGATCGTACACTTTTTCTGGTAAGCACTTACAGCATAAAAGTAGTATCTACTGAATTAGCTCCAGTCAATCCATGTTTTTTATTGGCTAGCATAGAAACAAGATGAGGTAAGGTCTTACTCTAAGGTTACCTCGAATGGTAGAGAAGGTATTTGCTTCTGATTTTTTCAATCGAAGCAAACGAAATTGAAAGTTTGTTTGCGATATAATCTAAGCGCATGCAACTCGGACACAATCATCGACCTTAGACTTGGAAACACAACCGAGATCTTTGGTTTGATTTAAAGTGCTTCATCATCATTACTTTTTGTAGACCCAAAACAATTAAAGATAGAATATGGGATTTGGTATAATTAGGACCTTGCCCCGATCAGTCCAAACTCAGGTGTGCATTCGTTCATTAGTTTTCGTTGAATAATTATAATTATATTTCAAAGCGGCGAAATAAGCGCTAATTTATGTGGAATAGCTGGTAGTTTCCTGAAAGCATTGTTGCTGTTCAAACGGAGTGTATATTTGCTTAATGGTTTCACTTCCAATATGCTAACTGCTCAGATAAACAATTATTGTGGAGATTTTTCCCGAAAGTTATATGGGTCAATTTTTTCGGCCGTTTGTAACTAACATGCATATATGAATTTCTAATGTCCGTTGACATGGTTAAACTCTTACGTGCTAATTTGACTTACCAATTACCACAAAAATAATTACGAGCTGCAGAAACATCGATCATTCATTCACAAATGGCATAATCATCCTTCAATTGGCGGTAAATATCAAATATCTTTAAGCGCACTTCATGCATACATACATGAACTCATACGTTATGAAAGATTCAACATTTGTCCTCAGCGTGTGACTTTTCGTTCTATGACCATATACTCGGATCGAATAATTCCTCAGGGAAAGATATTCCTATGTTATTCCATAGGCATTGCTCGTAATATACAGTTTTACATTCCCCTGAGTATTCATAATTTATCTGATGCATCTGAGACTTTTGTAACAATTCTCGGTTTTCGTCTTATAAACGTCAAAAAATTGAAAAAATGCCTGCGTGATGAATATCTGCTTTCTGCTCAACTGAGACTTTTGCTGATTGTGTTGCGGTTTGCGGATCGTTTTTATTCTCGATTTGCGCAATAACTTTAACTGATTGATGAAATATGCAAAAGGAAGAGAAATACTGCGCGAACATCTGAATATCTCTTGTAGATAGTAAGGCGCTGAAACTAAGATGGGGTGTTTCTACTGGTCGGTGTGAAGTTATACCAATTTGCTTTTGGTTCTCTGGCATCTCTACAGGAAACATGTCCAGGGCGCTGTAGTTTTAAGGATTTCGTTAAACAAAATCTTTCTCGTCTGTCTTTTTCTATGTGAAAATCTTCAAATGAAACTAGCTTAGATACGTCAATGAACAAGATTTTTACCCACCAAAATCACTTCGGGTACCCTCGCATCGCGATGCGGAATTAGCTCACTTTAGCTCAGTCTCTTTTCTTCTATACGCGACGTTCCAAGATTTTCTTAGAAACCGTTACCCCTGTTGATGTGAAATTTGGTGGAACGATTATACTGTTGGTTTTAAGAGGGGCTCCGCCTATATTTTTTCCCCGAATATTTTCACAGGGTGTCAAATGAAAGGTATCGATTACTACTTTTTCGAACTAGCCTCAGTTATAATGATTGATTCTGGAACGGGATCATTTCTTTTACAGACCAATTCGCAGAAACTACCCAACCGATAAATCTGAGAAAAATCGCGAAGCTGTCACTATACCGTCTCTAGGCATCAAAATACCCTTCATACATATATCTGTTTAAATGAAGTTAGTAATAATTTATTACTATATTTTTTTAGAAATTGACTGAACAGCCCTTAAGTTCATAATTTCAGTAATATAGGCTATGATATACGGCATAGTACTACCAAGTTTGACGGAAATTGTACTATTACTTACATAGGTAAAGTAAGTCACAACGGTCTCTTTTGTGAAAATTTACTGCAATCAAAGACTTTAAATGTTAGTGCAACGTTAAGAGGGAAACCACATTAGCGGATTGTTAGAATCGATTTTTTCATTGCATAGATCGTTAGTTTAGCTAGCGCAGAATACACTGCAACTTTGAAAACGGAATGTATGTTCCTTTAGATATTATGGGCGTAGAACAGACCAATTATTGAGTGCAGGCTCAGACTCGAGCAACCAGGAGATGTCCTTACATAAACTTATAGTGCTATATAAATAGTTTATTTATAATTACTTGGCGTCAATCCCTTCTACCAGGGCATTTGTATTTGTCTAACTGTATTTGTTTGTAATTAAAAATGAGAAATGTCTTTATATCCGAAAGGCAACTTTTCAAACATTTTTTTTAAACGTGTTTTTCTCAAAATGACTTTTTCACATTTGCGGGCATTCAAACTTGAAAAGTAATGAATCGATCGTTATGAAATTCGGAGGAATGATTGTTTGTAAAATTATGGGATGTTATCATATTTATAAGAATGCTTTTTACATAATTAGTGATCAAATTGTGATAATTGAAATATTGAAAAATTGAGCAGTAGCAAAATTTATGATTCTGATTATTTTCGCTTGCAGTCTAAGAAAATAACCTTTTCGGTTTCAGATAAAAGTTGAAATCGTTACACGTTCCACAACTTTGTTATTTTTGACTCAAATTATTCAAAAAAAAATTTAAAAACTTGTTCGAAAGATGGCTAATATGATGTTCAAATTTCATTGAATACTAATTCTTCTCACCAGAAAAAAAAAAAACAAAAAATCTGAAAACCAGCCTTCTAATGTGTTTTCCCCCTTTAAGTGACATAAATAAAAGCATAGATATTACCAACTAGGTGCAAGTGGGACAAATAACACATGCGAAACAAAGAAAGTATAATGGATAGATGCGATAACAGTATTGATCGCATCCCAAGTCTCCTGTCATGTTAGCATTCTCCATACTAGATCTTCCAGTACAAGCATCTTGGACTTTGGACTTTGCTGCTGCTTCGGGTTCTCCGGGATTCTATAGTAGTTTGGACAGTCAAGTGAAGTGTTCACTTTAAATTTGTGGGGGGACCTGAATGAAATAAACTTGTCTTCCAATGGTTTCTCTCTAACCACTCCTTAATGGCAAGGGTCAGTCCTTATATATCTGTTCACCATTTTCTTTCGGTGTTCTTCGTTTACAATACAGGGGGAGTTCACGTTATGTGTGATATGTTGGTTGACATCATTTTATCATTCTTTTCTCAACCCTGACACAGAACAAACCGTTAGGATTGTCCTCTTGTAGACTCCATTCGGTTTTTTGCGCTACATGAGATCCTCTCCTTAAACGGAACTGTGACTGCATCGAGTAGGATGGAGCCCCCCGGTTACTGTAAGCAATCTACAGATATTCCACGACGACTTCTACATTGATCATCGCCCTTGTCAAATCTATTGTCGGGATGACAGCTTTTTTTACGTCTCTGGTCTAATCTTTTGTGGAGTATAGACATCCATATAGTTTCTTCTTTGTTACTGTTATATTTTCACCCTATTCAGTGAGCATATGCTTCATTTTCATTATCATTACTTTTAATGCTGTGCAGGTGGTAAGTTTACAGCAACGAGACTACTTCGAAGAGGAGTATACGCATTTTCGCGTTGCTTAAAACTGACCTGTGCCTCGGCTATCACTCTCAAATATTTCATAGGCGGCTTTGAAGTGATGATTTGGTTCCCAATTCTGATGTAAGCGAAATTTCTCTTATAAACCCGCCATCCGTTCAGTTTGGCTTGTCAGTTACTCATGAAGAGTCCGAATTTGACTAGCGGCGAGAGCGTGGATGGTCTGTCAGTTTTGACTGTACAGGCGGTCGGCGAACGAATGTAAAATGAGTGAGCCAACCGATCAGACATGTTTGTTTTGGCTTTGAGCGAGGATTTCACGTTTATTTAGACTGTAAGCGAGAATTATTTGGACATCTTTATCGCTGGCGAACATTTTTGATAAATGCTCACACATAAAAATATCTCAAATTCCCGCCTGACGGCTTTCCACGTCCAGAGTTGAACTAATGATGTTGCGGCTTGCCGGTACGTAAATGGTGTTTTTAGTTAAACTGGCGGAAGGTACATAGCTCTTCCGGCTTAACTGACAGGTCGAATTGAATGTGTATGGCGAGCTTTATGGCGCTCGGTGTTGCGAATAATTTCCGTTTTCTCTTCGTAAGTGTGATTTTAGTGCTCTTTAACCAAGCCCTGTCAGGTTATATATAGGAGATATTTTGTAACCCTAATCAGTGCTAACTCAGCACCGTGACCTCCTCCCAAATAAGACGATTGACTATATAATTGTACATGATGGCCTACAGCTTTGAGCCCTGTGGTATATATGCGGAGACCACATATGTACTTGGATCGATCATCGGTGTCATCTGAGTAATTAGGTGCGAGAGAGGTATCTTCGATGGTACTGTCATGTAATTCGCACTGACGAGAATTCACTTGCTAACATGGCTTTGGACTGGATCCGGGTTGGCTTTAGACTGGATCCAGGTTGGCTTTGGACTGACTTCGGGCTGGCTTTGGGCTACAATAAAAAATAATTTCGCATGTCGTGCATGTGAATATGAGGGATGCAGATTCTTGACTTTAAGTAATTAATTGTTGTTAGGACTTGGAATAAATGTCGGCTGCTAGTTGATGTGTATGTACAATCGACCGAGGCGACTATCGAGTGTGGATGCCGACTATCAGTTGCAAGCCTGTACTCTCGGCTGGCTTTGTTGTGAAAAGATAATTTCGATTTTGTGTGTGATAGACAAATTTTGATTTTAATTATCCCAGTGAAAGATAACTCCTAAGTGAAGTAATGCTTGTCCGCAAAACTCATGATTTCCTGTTTTTTTTTTGCGTGTGAAAACATTGTATGTACAATTAGATAGTACATAACGGATCATTTGGTTTTTTCTTCTCTTGCATAGTGCTATCGGTTCCCGAGTGTTAATATGTGATGTTGATGATATAACATCATATGTACGATTATGGTAATAAAAGGTGATGTTTGTGATATCACATTGTAAGTAATATCACTTATTTTTAAAAACTGATATCATATCACATTACCTACTAAGGTGATGTTTCGCGCACCTCTAGTGGTCAGATGTTAAGGAAGGGCGTTAACTCCATTGCTGGCTACGCCATCCAGTGGAGTCCATTATCTCAAGCTGGCCGACGAGTGGATCGCCCCAGAAATATACGGCGCAGAAGTGCAAGTGTTTCGGGAAGTTCTGAGAGGAGCTGAAACACATTTTACCAGTATTGCTAATAGAGCCTTAGACAATAGTGAATTCTTAGCTGCATACAAATAGAACGGTCGTGCAAAGTTGCTCACTTAAAAAAACGCAAAACTTTCGTTATCTGGAACGCCTAATTTCTGGTTTTCCGAATTCCTTCTGGTTGTGACTAAAAAGTTATCTGAAACACTTCTTGTCAACTATTAAACCAATTAAGTATCGATTTTGAGAAAAAATTGTAAAACAATGTACGATTCCATCACCGCTTCTCTCATATTATTCTCACAATGGGGACAAAACCATATCAACCACGAGTCATTCTGCTGATCCAGCATAACATTTTTGTCTCCATGTTCGCGAGACGATCATTGTCTTTTGCGGCTGCGCCGTTGTGGGGCATCACTTAATCCTGGTTACGTACGATGATACATGAAGTATCTTTTTGGCGTAGTTCACCATTGTATGAGAGTGGAGAATCGTCGCGAATGCGATTGACAAGATTGTAATCCAAACAATTAGGCTGGGGCACTTCTCAAGACTACTTGCTCTTTTTGTTCCCTTGCCAATCAGAATATGCTTATCGACTTCAATACTCCTTTTCCAGTTCTACTTTCGACAGGGGTAGATGAGCAAATTCTTCTGTTGATATATATGTGCTGGAAATGTTCCCGATCCTATCCGCGCCGCATGCCGGTCTACAGCCTCCTCCTCATTAACACATACATATTTTGCCTATATATGCATTTGATAACCACTTTAGTCCAATGATAATTAGTAGATTCAGAACACGGGTTTTTTCAACGACATTTATAAGCGTCAAAATAGTTTCCAAAAAGCTGATGCAACCTTATAGTATTAACGGGGTCATCCCGTGTGAAGACCGTTTTTTTTTGCCTTTTTTTGAAAATTTATTTTGGAGGACTGGATAAAGATAGAAACGTGATTTTTTCACCATATGTTTATTGATATCTGTAGCATATGTGATAAAGCTGTGATATTGTAGCTAGTTTTCGGATTACGTGTCAATTTATGCACCCACCTCCAAAAAAAAGGTGTTTTTCAGCTGCCACGCTGGAGGGCGTTGTGTTCATCTGAGGAAAAAAAACTAAACGGCATTTTAATGTGGTGATAATTAGAAAATATTAAAAGGTAAATTTTTGGTGGGCTTTTAAACTTAATTTTTTGGATTTTGGTGTTTCTTTACGGCTTTTTTATGAATAAAAAAAACGACCCATCCGATTGCAATTATGCTAATTTGCGGACCGTAGAAATATGTATTAAAGAAGCCGTGAAAATTTCAAAGAATTTGGTTGGATAGCTTTTGAGCTATGGTGGCAGCCGATTTTCAAAATGTAGTTTCGAGAAAAACGCATTTGAAAATTTAAATGTGATTATCAATCGCAAAATTTTAATTCCCCATTAATCTGCTATACGTAGTCCATAGAGAGCACCCTCCGTTTCTTCAAAAAAGTCTTGTAAGGCCGATTGTTGCTCTCTGGTTTCAATTCTGGCTCTTTTAGCGAGGTCAGTCGATCGTCGTTCGGACCGCCAAATTCGCACTTCATTACGGCGGTCGACATAAACCTGACATATGTGACCAACTTGACATCCCATTGTCACTAGGATTTTGAAAATGTCATTGAATCCCTCATTGAAAATAATTACAGCCAGAAAAGTGGCTATTTCTACAACCTTGGCCCCAGAATGAAGGTGTTTAGGAGCGAAAGTCCAGATCAATGCATTTAACGACTCATTGTTATTCCGGGTCTCTGCTCCTAAACATCTGTTCAAGAGATCATCCCGTGACAAATCTTCGTAGATTGGTTTGATGACTGTTTGAACTTCTTCAGTCAAAGGTGCCTTCTCGTGGTGGAAACTATCCAATTCTCCTTTAGCTTCCGCTTTGCGCCATTTGCACCAAATGTCCTCGCCTGCTGGACAATTTTGATGCTGAGGATTTTCGTCTGTAGAACATTTATGGAAGAAAGTTTCCCAAATTTCCTGCTTCATTCCTTCTATCGAATTTGCGTGTCGACGTTTCGTCCAAACATGTAGTGAGGTCGTTAATAACCTTATCAGTAAGTTTTCCAGTCCCTTTTCCACTAACGCCTTTGCGATTATTCTTTGCATTTCTAAGCCGGGTTCCCATTCTTTTCTCGACATGTCCTACGCATTCCTTTTTTACTACTACGTATATTTTATTATTTGCAGAAATACCGGAGAAAACTCCAGCAAAATCCAATATACATATACAAAACTTGTTGCAATTGGAACATCGATGTTCATGCTTGCTAAAAGTTTCTTTGCTGATGTTGATGCGAAGTCCTTTTATTCTCTGATAAGTATCGATTCCCATGAAGTACTCGTTTTTTAGCGCGAGCATGACGTTGAACGTTAAAGCGATCTCCCTTCGTACGATCTATTTAAAAAAATCACTGAACACACAAACAACACAATATTTACAACAAAATATAACTGAGTATAGCTTGAAAGCCTTGAAGTGCTCACTCTAGACTGGATTATCCTTTTTATTCCAAACAGCAAATAGGTTTAGACAATTGATTGGTTTTTCATCTTTTTATATTTATACCTGTGTTCGAATTTATAAGGCTCAGGTAAAAAGAGATTCGATGCTCTTTCTCATCGAGTACTCTAGCCGCGGCTGCATCCTCCTTACAACACTGTAATTTCTGAACGACTCGGAATATCGGAAAATCCCTTTGCGCACATATTCTCCACTATATATAGATACAATTCATGCAAAAAAATCGATTTCTCCAACCCGACACACGGGATGACCTCCTTAATTATGGATTCGTGCAATGCTTGTTCTACATTTTTGTCAGAAATAAGTCAAGTTATTTTATAGTTATTTAAATCCGGCAAAATAAAACACTTTTTTGTGGGCTAACAGGTACCTAGATATGCTAAGACTGAGCATAAAGATTTCCATGGCGAAATTATGATTCGATTTCGGGGCACTCCTGTCCTTGCGCGATCATCTTAATCGGTGAGATCTGACAGGAAATTCGTCAAAAGCTCACCTACGTCTAATTTGGCATTTTGAGATTGAAAGAGATATCGGCTGCTTATTATTGTAATTAGGGTTTTGTTTCATAAGCAGTTGCAAATCTGATATTGAACTGATACTGATGCAGGTTCGCGAACGCAGACTTTCGTTGTCTGGTTGCCATCAACACGTTGTGCACAGTTACAAAACATTGATCCCTGCAACAAACTGTTCGCGTAATGAACTTCCATTCTTTTTATGGTTCTTTTATGTTTCAATATAAAACTTCGTAGTCCACGCTGATGATGTTACCACATAATTTCCTGCAGCGAAAACTGTTGATATCGAAACTCGTATAAATTTACGGACCATTACGATTTCTTATTTTAGATTGGCATTCTAAATGCATAAGGTATGAACCATCAAAGATCTTGGGAAAGACACGATTCTGTACGCCTTCTCTCCACAATAACATCTCCCTTTTCCCTTCTTCTATACACAGAACCCACTGTTGCTCCTTCCGAGTTTATTTTTGAAAGAAAATTGCCTATTGCCAAGAAAATGAAATATATTGGCTTTCAAGTTAAATATAGAAACTTGTGCGGTATGCGATATTTAAAAGCGTCTATATATTAAGAATCGAAATGAAAATGGAAAATGGTTGAATGATTGCGGAAAAAGTCCAAAGAAAACGATTCACAGGTCAGTACAGATGAATGAAAATGAACTCAATTTGGGTGGCGAAATGATTATCTGAATGTATGTCAGCGAATATGGGTTGTGGTTTTCTTGTTTTGAGTTCTTGCCAATAATGAGTACAAAATGACCTTTAAACCCCATTTAAATATATTGTATTCTCCACTCAATTCATGCCATTTGTCTAAGAAGACGGAAAATCCATTGAGCACATTGAATTCCATCACAAAACGCAATCGTCAACTCCTCTATCTAATCAATGTCAACTGCACTCTGAATACGCAACGCTGGTAAAATTTAATTGTATAATACAAAGAATAAAATGTGTTTCATTTTGTTTATCATATGCAAACAATAGTATATATCTTACGACTCAGGGACATTCGAGTGAATCACTTCTGGTTGAATGATTCATTTTTATCAAATCATATGTAACTGTAGTGTTACACTGTGTAGTTGGTTTCCTAATAGGTAATAATAAAACTTGTTTTTGAGCTACTCAGTTACATTGCGGCTGAGATAATACATTAACTTTTTCCTTGTTACTATAAAGTGCAAAATGCATATTCTGTTATTACAGTTTCGAAATTGTAACGACTACAAGCATAATAGGTTCGAATTTTACTCATCAATCTCTGGGGGCTCATCATATGCACTCCACACATCCGTACTTTATTGCGCAAACACAATACATGTCTTCATAATTTTCTAGTACCCATAAAATCTTGAAGAAATAGATATAAAGTCAAGGGAATGCGAATAAAAACATTTCTTGAAGCGTTGCATGTTGCATCTATCTTACTGAGTTTACCTATTCACGCATTTTCCACAGTACTTTGTCGTCTCGATGGGGCTTCAGCTAGGTTGGCATTTCAGTAAAAATAATGGCAATCGACGTTTGATTGTTATTTTCGCATATGCATAGATGCGGGTTTCGTGAAGTCACATAACTATCATTTTATTTAGTTCTCTGTAAATATATTGCTTGTGTTGCTTGTGTTGTTGACTTCTCGGTTGGCTTACTTGATTCCGATAAATATGTGTTTGCACTGTTACACCATGACTAGCCTTTCAACTCTTTTAAATTGTTTCGTTTAAACCATGTCGACCAATGTCTGATATGAAGACTGTGATAGTAGAAACACTCTTGAAGCTAATGTTATCTTTACTGCGTTTAATAACTTTAGTTAGAATTCCTGATATTTAAAATTGACAAGAAAGTTCTCTGCTAGCATTTTTGATACGTTAGTCATTGGCAGTTTTGCCCAATATTTCCAGAAATCACACACGTGCATATGTGTAATCTTAGCAATGGCCGTCCAAAAAGTGTTCTTATAAGTGACGTTCCTGGTCTGTTCAAAAACAATATCTGCTACAATAATTGATATTGGGTTGGGAAAAAGTAATGTCATATTTGTGATCGAATTTCAACGTTTTATTTAACGTACTTAGAATTATCCAATTTAAGTCAAATATGCGCCGTTTTGTTCGCAAACTTGTTGCTATTTAAAAGGCAACTCCATTATCCGCCTCCCTCCAAAACCGCCTCCTTATTTGCAAAAAACTCAGACAGCCAGTTTTCGCAAGCCTCTTTTGGGGCGAACTTAGTAGCACAAAGAGCGTATTGCATGGACCGGAAGAGATGGTAATCACTTGGTGCCAAGTTCGGACTATACGGTGGGTGCGATAGGACATCCCATCCGAGCTCCCGTAGCTTCTGGCGGGTCATCAAAGATGTGTTAGGTCGAGCGTTGTCCTGGTGAAACAGAACACTATTCTTATTGACCAATCCTGGCCGCTTCTAGTCAATCGCCTGGTTCAAACGGTCAAGTTGCTCACAGTAGAGGACCGAATTGAGGGTCTGGCCATAGTTGAGCAGCTCATAGTGGATGACTCCCTTCCAATCCCACCAAACACACAGCAAAACCTTCCTGGCCGTCAATCTGGGCTTGGCGATTTTTTGGGCCGACTCGCGCGATTCGACCACGATCTTTTTCGCTTGAGATTTTCGTACCCACTTTTCATTACCAGTCACCATCCGCTTCAAAAATGGGTCGAAATCTTTCCGTTTCAGCAGTGCATCGCAGGCGTTGATTCGGTCCAAGAGATTTTTTTGCATCAACTCGTGTGGCACCCAAACATCCAGCTTTTTTTGGAATCCAATCTTCTGCAAATGGTTCCAAACGATTTTATGGTCCTTATCCAGTTCCTGGCCGATCGAGCGAATGCTCACATGCCGGTCTACTTGGATGATGTCGACGATTTTATCGGTTTCTACGACGATTGGCCTACCAGTACGGGGTGTATCTTCGACATCCACTTCACCAGAACGAAATCGATCGAACCAACGTTGTGCAGTGCGAATCGTTACAGTATCGGTCCCATAAACTTCACAAATTTTTTTGACCGCCTTCCTTGCATTTTTATCTCTCAGGTAGCGCAGAGTGTCGCCTTCAAATCGCCGTATAGTATGACCCAATGCGATAAGTACAACACAATATATGTTTAAGTGTTGCCATCTATTGACAAAATACGACATTACTTTTTCCCCAACCTAATATTATTTTATACACAATTACTTAGGAAACGGTCCTGTCAACCGGCAGTTTATAAATATATTTGTAGAGATCACATTTGGAAAATCTTCTCTTTATTGCAGTTTACTGAGCGGGAGCTTCTCGACTTCGTTGCCCAGATTTGAATTCCGGTTCGTCATGGATGTTTGTAGACGTATTTGTGGTGTTCCGCGACTCTAACCTTATCGCTTACATAGAATGTCTGATGACCAGTGGCGTTACGTCATTGGAAGCATTACTTCTCTTACTTAAAAAAAATTTAATGGCAGAAAAATAACAGACGAAGCTACTATAAAAATCGTAACACGGCTCAAAATGTTTCTCAACAGCAGTTTCACAGAGCAAGAGCAGAACAGCAACAGAAAATACCCTCTTCGTGATATACATTCCTTGAAAGACATTTTAAAATCTGCCTCTCTGACGGTCCATTGAAAAATTCATTTCCTTGTCGAACGTTCATTGCGGATTCATAAATTGTATGGAGCCAATGGGATGAACTACATTCTTGTGGAGGTGTTTTCAGATTTGCCTCCGGAGCAGCAGGATTGATGGCTAATTAATGGTGTGATGTATTGGCCCGATCGAATGAACAAGAATACTTAACTTTCCAATTTGATTTGCCCTTGCATGTGATTTGTAGTTTATTTCTTTATTTGAATAGTAGAGTTTTTCGCGCGTTATAAATTTGCAAGTGCGCATGTGATCCAAAGTTAAAAGTAGTGTTGGGTAGTTTTGCAATTGACAGTAGTGTCTTTATTGAATCAATGGAAGGAGAAGGTATTCATTTTTGTGTAATTGATGACTTGTTATCGAAGTCTTTTGGACGGCGACAAATCATCATCATCAATATTATTAAATGCAGACATTAAATATTAAAACGGAAAGAAATCGTGCATTCGTGATTTTTTTGATGGAAATTGTATTATATAATGTTGGGAATTGATTTATCGATTGCGACGTTAAGAACAAATTCTTATGTGGATTATGTGTGCTATTTATATATTTCATGTATGTTTTTGCATATGTTGTTGTCTTTTAAATAATTTTAATGTAAACCAGTTACCATACTAAGGCTATTGTGTTTATTTATTTTTTACGAATTTATTTATTTTTTACATGTAAATATAGATGTAAATATTTGTTTATATAAATATTTTATTGTTATATTCTTCTTCATTCTCAACACACCCCACAACTGGTGATGACAGTTCAAATGAAGTAGTTTTATTGCAAATCAAATAGGAACAAATGTCAGTTCAAAAAAGAAAATGGGTTGAATATCCTGTACTCCACAGAGTAGTAAAGATGAGACATTATTCAGGCTTACATTATTAAAACAATGTTATAAATCTCAATCAACGAATCCAAATTTTCTAGCAACATAAAGAATAATGAAAACCATTTCTTGATGTTTTGCTATATACTCAGGGAAATATTTAACATAAAAATTGAGATATCACTTAGAAGTGCACACACTCAAGTGATGAGTGCATATTCGAAGATATTTATCTCAAATACTATTTTTTAGGTTTGCATCATTGTGTTTACTTATTTGTGCAAATTTTAGTATCACAAATGGATAAAGGCCGCCGGAACAGCCCGCAGTGCATACGGCCGCTAGGTGAATTGAAAGCAACATTGACGTAGCGGCAAGCAAAATGATATTGAGAAATTTTTTGTGTGTAATTAAGATGTCCATAAAATGTTCGTTTACAGCCTCAACAAACATGAAATTTTCGCTCACTGCCTAAACGGTCCGTCTACGACGACCGTTAACAGGGCACACCAACACACAGATGTATCGGCTTTCCTTATCTACATCTAGCCGAATCACTTTTCATTCGATCACCGACCGCCTGAAAAGTCCAAATTGGCAGGTTAGCTTAACCCCATCCACGTTCCGGTCGGCGGTCAACGCCGGACTGTTCATACGTAACGGACAGGCCGAACTGATCGTGGATGGTGGTCTTAACTGTGTGACTGTTTGAAGTGCGTTTACATCTTTGAGTGAACTGACTTTTTAACTTTCAGTTAACAGTCAAAAACGAAAGTAATTACCTTATACTACTTGTTAGCGGTGTCCCACCTAAAACGACTATTTATATGAAAAAGGTAAATCGTTCAGAAAAATTTAAACATAATCTGTAAAGAATTATGCCCCAAGCCACAGTATGTTCCGAGTTGGTCCCGGACTTGCAAATGTATTAGGGAAGCTTATCTGTACACATCTAGCAGTATCTATATGTGGTTTAGTGCCTATCATGTGTACGGATAAGCTTCCCCACTACGTTCGCAAGTCCGGTCTATTCATTGTGGGTATTACTTATTAGATGTACTGTGCCCCAAACATCGGAAATTACGGAATTACAGAACCATACCATCGAAGACGCCTCTCTCGCAATTTTTCCACCGTCGGTGCAATCCCATATCGATCACCGATATCCTTTCTTCGGATTTGATCAGGCCGTGTTACGCCTCTCGTCTGCATTACCCCAAGAAGCTGTTCATTGTCTTAAGTCGGTTAGAACCATAGAGGGCGACAGGGCGGACGACATTGCGGTAAATTTTAGATTTGAGACGTTTGTTGATACGTCGATCACAAAAAACGCCAGTTATGAAACGCCACTTCATCCCCGTTGCGATAATGCGTGAAGCAATTTAACAACGCAGTTCTCCATTCCCTCATGATATTTAAATCGCTCAGTTCTGGGCAGGTCACTGCCACTGACAATGGTAGTGCCCCTTTAGTATTTAGAAGCACGTAATGATAGATTTCTACCCAGTTCAGCCACCATGCGAATAAAGTTTACTTAAAGTAATTTATCTGGTACTAGCGACACGTTTGGCCACCTTCCAAAATCAAATTAAAGTAGCATTTGCATCGATGCTGTCCCATCACTCTTCTTTCCTACTTTGATGGGTTGACACACACGAACGGCGATGATATTCCTAAAAGCTCTGAATCTACATTTTACCGAAGGGTTCAGTCACAGGTAGCGTAATAATGTTGTGAGGAAGAATGAACAAGCCAAAACTTCTCCTCGATCCTTCAGGGTCACTAATGGTCCTCTAATTCTGCACACTTTATCCAAGAGTCCCAAGAACCGACGAATGCCTGTCCCTGATGGGAAACAACAATGCTCTCTTTTATTACTAGCTGGTATATTTCATAATCTTTACACAATAAATTTTACTTATCTTATACTACTTCTTTTATTACAAAATAATAGTGTGATAAAAGGAAACCGGTACTTTTTTTTTACTAAACACTCAATTATGTGTGTGACGGCTACGAAGCCTGGAGCAGAAGAGACCGGTTGTTCTCCATGCTGTCCCTCTTTCTTCAACCAACGACACCTTCTCACCGTTGGCTCTCCAATTCTGTGGCGAGTTCTAAAACGCGTGGAAAGCGCCGGCCTGCTGCGCCACACCCTTTTCATTGAGATCGGTCGTGAAAAATTCTGTTCTGTTTAGATTCAATCTGACACCGTATTGCATGAGGCGATCGTTCCATTTTTGGACAAGTTGCTCGAGATCAGTTTTGCTATTAGACGCTAGGAAAGCATCATCTGCATAAAGCAGTGTCTAGGACGCTGGAGATTGAATGTTTCGTGTGACAGTGTCTGCAACAAGAAAAAAGAGAAGTGGTGAGAGGGCGATTCCTTGATGAAGAGAGATTAATTTAATTTAATAACAGTCCAATCGAAAATGTACGAGGATTGTCCCAAAAGTACCTGGGCTCACAAAGAAAACACAAACATTTGGAGGAAAATGTATTTATTTTTAACATAATCTTCTTTTAGCCTTATACAATTTTTCCAGTGATATTCAATAAGTTCGATATTCCTTTTATAATAAGAATTGACTTGTACCTCAAAATAACCATTAACTGCCGACATCACACCTTCATCGTTGGAAAGTCTTTGACCACTGAACCATTTTTCCGAGCTTAGGAACATAAAATAATCCGAGGGCGCTACAAATCTGGTAAATAGGGTGCAAGGGGTAGCAACTCAAAGTTTCTTTAATTTTGACCATTGGAGTAACCAATTTGTAACTTTTTGTGCATTGTCTTGATGACTTTCTTCTTGGCCAAATGCGGCCATTTTTGATTGATTTTTTGGCTTGATGCAATAATTTTGTTCAATACTCGCCGTTAATTGTTTTTCCTCCCTCAAGATATTCGATGAAAATTATCCCACGCGCATTTAAAAAAACCGAGGAATGAGTGACCTTGTCTGCAGATGAAATGGTGTTCGCCTTCTTTGGAGTCCGTTCTCCCTTTTGTGTTGGATGTGAAGTGGTGAACCCATGTTTCATCTATGGTTATGAAACGGCTCGACTCACCTGGAGTGTGTGTGCGCTGGTGGTGGGGAGAATCTATAGACTTTGAACACTCAGATCGTGGTGGCCCATTTTACTCGACTGCCCTGTCTAAAGGAATATCTCGGATTCGTTAATGTATCGCAGGATCTCCGTTACTGGATGTAATTCTACCCGTTGCAACTGGAACACACCTGCACCAAAGATTTGATGTTTGAGGTCCATAGGCGGGGCATTCACATAGAAAATGGATTCCGTTTCCTTAATACAGGAGGGACGGGTATCATCTTGAATAATTCCTATTCTGGACATATGTTCAGCTAATGAACTATGGCCCGTCAGAATGCTTTCTATACTCCTGCAAGTCCTCCTGCTTTTCGACAGGATAAACTTCGCGGTATGCATGTTCGGCTCTGATAGGAAAAGATTGTCGTATCTAACAGCACTTAGGCTCTGCCAACTGTCACTAAGGGAAGCTTGTTTCAAGTTTATGAAGACAAGAGTAGAATCCAGTTCAGTTTTTACACTGGTTACGCTGAGGGCTTTCAATTAAAAGTATTGTATCACATAACGATGACCAGTTTTCTTCATTTTCACAAATTCACTAAAATCGTTCACTATTGATGGCTACCAAACAAGTACTAAACAACGTCGCGTCTCCAAACTTGAAACATATGCATAGGCATTTGTCAGACTCACATTTGTCTGTCTGTTGCCTAAACCAGGCATAACTGAAAACAGTGTTTTCAATAGGTATGCATATGTCGCAAATACACTAGGCAATATTTTATTTTTACCGTTATCAGTAGGTTAGACAAATCTGTCGTGTTGTATAATCTTGTCGTCACTGGTTTCATTCCTCTAGGTTGGTATCAAGGTGCCGACATGTCCCCTTCATTTTACAGAGAGAGTCGGTTTCGATGATTGACATTACGGTCTTCTTGAAGAACACAATCTGAATTGCTTTTGCCAGATCATTTTTCAATTAATTTCAGCAAACGAGGTTTGCATAATTTCATTATCATTTTTGCGAATAAGATTTTGGTGTAGCAAATTAACTGGCCAACGCCTTATGTCAGGAGAGGTAAACAAAGACCGTCTCAAAATGGTTTACGTTGCATTAAAAGAGCCTTTCATTTTCCTCACACCGCACACATTTCGTCACTTTGGACATCGGAAAAAACGATTTACTTGTGAAATTAATTTTCGCCGCATTATTCCTAAACCCACTGCCGTCGTTTTTACACTTGTTTCTCTGAGAGCATTGGTTTCCTTTGCATATTTTTGTGGACCATTTTATTTTTGAAAAGTTGTTGCCTTGTTGTATTAAGGGATGTGTCCACACCGCTTTCTTTAGAAGAATAGTTCTGACTTACCTCAAATTCATCAAGTTATTTTTCGAAAAGGATTAGGTGAACAGTCGCTCTCCATCCTCTTCGTCCCTCTTCGTCGATATTATCTGACCCTTGCATCTACTAGACCATTTATTGATAAAGAAAAATTTTTTCGTTTTTTCTCCTTTGTACCGTTCAGTATCAGGTTCAGCCCACCTAGATCGGATTCTTCTCGGTCTTAGGCTTGGTCGAGTTGGAATCGAGAGGCCCTAAAATCACCTCTAATGTATCAAGTCGTCGTTGGACTGTTTCCCATTGATTTTATGTTTAGGCCAATCTTAGTTTACGAGCTCTTATCAGCGTGGATTTTATGAAGGCCACTCTTTCGCAACTTCTCCACGATTGATGCCACCCCATATCAATCGCATATGTTCTCATTTCGGATTTAAACATATCATGTTATGCCACTGGTGCAATGCAACATCTCTGTCTTGAACGGACGTTCACTGTCTGTTTTAGCGCTATAGAGGGCAACAGGGCGGCGCCATTATGGTAGATTTTACCTTTGAAGTCCTTGCTGATACGTCAATCGCAAAGAACGCTACTTTATTCTGTGGCCTAGAAGACATGGCACTGAGGTGAGTGCCAGAATCACAATTCTCCTCTGTGATAGCACCATCTGCAAAATAAAGGTAGTGGCCCATCATCACCAATTTTAGTCCTGCCTCAACTGCGATTTTTGTGGACGTAGATTTTAAGGACATCCGTTTCACAATGGACAAAGGAAATTACTCTCAGGTTACTTCCACATTCCTGTTTGTTAATGTGCCTAGTCTTTAGAATACAATTAGAGTCGAAACAGAAATTTATCTTGATTTTTATTTTTTGATATCGCATTTCAGTCATTTCCACCGAAATGTGATACCTTTCTTAAAACGAAATTCGAGAGCCACAGTCCAATGGACATAGCCGTTTCGCATCCAAAGTTAAAAGATTATTAATGCTTTACCTATCTTTTTTCGCTACGTTTAAAAGTAAGCTCAACAGTTCAAGGTTAAATAATGATAATGGAGAAGAAGTAGGCAAGTCTAATGATCGCATAAAATTTGTCTACTTTTTCACTGTTTCCATCGAGATACCATTCGGCCGGTGTTCATTCCGTTCACTCTATTCTTCTTGCTTCATCACCTGAGTAAGAAAAACATGCGCTCGTTTTAAGAACTGTCCTTGAATGTTTTTTACTTCACTTGAGAGTTTCAAGTGAATTATATATCTACATATTTGCGGAATCATCCACCTGATTGTTATCCATGATTACTTATTTATTCTCATTTTCTACACGAATAGCGCGTATACCTAGCGAACAAATAACTAAGAGAACCTGAGTCTGCACGTTAGATATTACTGAGGCGAAGCGTGAATAGTTCATTATTTTCTCGATTTTTGTCATGAATATGTATGTACTCATACCCGCACGTAACGTTTTACAGCACAACGAAATGTTTATTGACCTCTAATGGATGTAAGGTAGCTTGTAGCTAGGTTCCGCGATTTTCGTGAATTTTACGATCCCCGTGATCATGATTTTCCAGATAATGCTCATAACGCTATTATTGCAGGCTGGAAGCTGCTTTATAGTAATTTAATGACGGAACCAGTTGATAGAAGCCGTTAGATAATCCATATACATGTGTTTTTCGATAAGGTTGCGTAACCATAAATTCTATATGTTTGTGATATATATGCCTCTTATGTAGGACAGGCTCCTTAAATATCGTAGTCAACTAACTTATTTTTGGGGAATTCGATTACTATATTTGGAATTGCATGGATACACTGGCACATTAGCTAGCGTTTAACAATTGAAATGTCGGCTTCCTTCTGCTCAAGTAAAGATTGCTACAAGTAAATTTGTACTCTTCATTTTTCATGTAGAAGTTTTTTCATTCAATCACTGTGATGTTCATTGCCATAGGCTCCCTTTCTTTAGTCAAGATCTAGGAAAAACTAAAAATGTAAACTCCTTTCCAAGAAAGCAGATGCCTCAGTTAAGCGAGTTCTGATCACACTACCTGACGACGGCTATCTCCAAGGAGGTGTGCTTGCCTCACTACTCTGTCCACTTCTTCCTTCCGACAAAAACCTTTGCTCAGGATACACTACAAAGGTTTCAAAATGTATGTATTTTAACTTAATCACTAACATGCGCTGAGGCCGCGCATTTCTTCCATTTAAGATATATCTACCATTGGATACTTTCGCACGGAAAAATTGACTATAGTCAAGGTTTCAAAAAATGCGCACTCCAATTACCTCTCTCTATCGCTTTCAATCTCCAACCCCCACTATTCCTTCATAGTCAACTCGCCATTTAGCTGAGTTTTGAAAAATACCACACAATTGAAATTAGCTACGAAAAACTGGAATATTTCTGCATCCAATGCATTTCACGCTAGAAATTCATAGAACCTTTCACAGTCTCCAGTTTTCAGTGTTGAAGGGAGGGAGGTAAGTAAGCATTTCGAAATATGCTGCATACAGAGGAGATAAATCTCGGATCCTGAAATCATCTGCTCTAGAATTGAACTGGTGACGGTTTTTTGAAATTGGATTTGCTATATGCCACGAAAGGTGCGTATTTTTCCTAAATCCTGATAAAAAGGCTAAGGGTTTTGATAACCAAATCAAGGGGAAAAGGTTATGTTGAGTGTTTAGTGTTCGTTATCCCAGATTGGTTGACAGAAAGCGAGTATTGCATCAGCACAGTTAGTTCAGTTTGATGGAGTGAAAAACGAGAGTCGAACGCTTAACGCTTCTAAACAAAGGAATGCCACCATCGACAATTTTTTTGCATTAACAGAGCATTAAATACAAATTGTAGAAAATAATAGTTCGAAAAATAATGCTAATATTTAATCGTTTTTCGTAAAAAAAACATTGTACTTTTATCGAAAAATCTAAGGATAACCTAACTTAATCCAGTTCTTGCAATGGGTTCTGATTCTTGGATCTCCATATCATCCTGTTTGATAGAAAACACAAAGTCAACTTGAAGCGCACAGGAAATTGGAACAGACCAGAAGATTACATATCAATTGTTCGGGAATGCAGAACACTTTTGAATTTTATATCTAGATTCAATACGTTGGAACAAAACTGGGTAGCTGGTATATGTTTTGGGGGGAGAAATGAAATCTCGGTCGCCTTAGTAACAGAGGGTACAGTTTTTTCACATGCTAGAACCGGAATCAACAATTAAATAAACATTTTCAGTTCATCCTATCGAAAAGCAGAAATATTTGCAAAAAAATTAGGTTTGCCTGTCAAACGGACTTTTCTGAGAAACGGTTGTACCGAATGACACCAAATTTGGTGCGAAGATGGGCACGCCCACGCATACCTATTAAAATGAAGTTAATAATAGTATATTTTTAAAATTTACTTCGAACCTCTTTAGGTTGATCCTAAAGCCGTTGTATTAATATAGACCTTGGAATGGAGCGGCCTACTGGAAAATTTGGTGGAAATCCTACTACTATTAACAAGGTTACAGTAGGTGAAATTTGCCTCTTGTGCATCAAATTGGCACTCCTTAAGAGATAAAATGTCAATACCACATCGAATTGAATATTGAGTACGTTCATCGTATATACCCTACGAGCTACCTGTAAATGAGACCATCGTTTATGCAAATAATACATATTATCTGAAAGATCAACAAAACCTTACATACTTGAAGGTTGTGGATAAAATCCGGCTCAATAGGTTACGGTGGGCGGGTCACTTAATCGAATACGGATGAGGATGATCCCACCCGGAAAGTCTATAAGGGCAATATCTATGGTAGAAAAAGAAGAGGAGCTAGACTCTGCCTAAGATGGAGCGATGGCGTAGCCCAGGACGCCAGACAATTTTTGGGGATATCGAATTGGTGGACCTCGACGCAAAACCGGGATGTCTGGAGTTCCTTATTAAGGCAGGCCTAAACCGGATGCGCTGTTAATGATGATGATCTTGTTATTCTTCAAGAGTGTCCTTATGCTAGCTGAAAAGGATAACATTAATATATTGTGTTGTCATCACTAAAAAAATCACAAAAATGGCCATTTTGTGCCGCTTATGTCGATTGCTCCCTTAAGTCGGTGTATACGTCGTGAGTAGATATTTTTCCAAGAAGTTTGTGTTTAAAAAATTTAGATATAAAATATCATGTTTTTAAAACAACGTTTTTCTACTTCTCTTTACTTGTACAGCCTCGGCAATGAACTTAATTTACATAATAATCGTTGTCAGGACAATCCATTTGGATGTGGGCCTTGAAGCGTGTTAGAGAACTTCATTCAAAATCGTAACGGTACACTGTAGTAGGCAATATGATCAGCATTACACTTGCCCAGTGAGACTTTAACTACGACCTATACGCTACAGTCTTAATTTTATCATTGAAACACTTTTATTGTAATAAAGTTTCAAAGGATTTTACAGAACAAATCGAAAAACCTCTATTCACTGAGTGGGAATAAGGATGGAGTGCGGAATCAGGATCCTCCTGCGTTTATCTGGGAATTTGTAGCGAAAACCAACGGTGGCGATGGGAAATTTGATGACCTGGGACTTTAAGCCGTTGCCGCTATAGATAATTCTTCTTTGGGTGTTGACGAAACGGTTCTATGAAATGAAATGAAAGAGGTCTCATTCTCAGAACCTATCCAACCTAAAAATTTGTATCTACATAAAATCTACGCCTCAAAATACGTCCCATTCCAATATCTGCCCAAATTAAGTTAATAATAGAATATTAATTTATTTTAGAAATTTAGCTGAAAACCCTTAAGTTCATTCTAGAAGTACGAAATTTAGCGTCAGTATAAGCGATAATACAAGATACAGTTTGGGAAGGTTTAAATTGGAGTGCCAATTATTACTCACAAAGTTATAGACGATCAAAATTTTGTATTCCACGTTAATTCATTGTATACCAAGCCATGTGTTACGTCATCATCATATAAAGTGAACTCACATCACACGCCATCTACTGAATGGTGACCGTACTAATTTGAGTAGTAGCTCGCGTGGATTTAGGATGCCTCATATCCCACACAAAAATCTAGCTTTGGCCTAGTTTAGGCTCAAACTATTGGGGATTTAAACATCTAGTATATGTGGACTTAGGATCCCTCATATCCCAAACGTAAATATCTTATATTTCGTGATGGTTATTGGCAAACGTATAAAGTAATCTACCAAATGTGCCAATCACATTTTTATTCGTTCATAATTGGTGGTTTTATTGAAGTATTGTTTTCTGAATATTTTATCCATATGCATATAAATTAATGCAGGCATATTTTTTCTTTTTCGTTGTCATTTGTGAAATTTTTCTTACCTTGCTACAAGCCGAAATATAACCAGTGGAGCAATTATCGTTGAAGGTTTGTATACAACATTATTATACAAATAAACAACTCACCATTTTCAGTCGACTGAGTAAGCTTTTAATCTACCAGTAAAAGATACAATTTACTAAACATTGCTTACACGATCTGATCAGAATATGACTCATGGCTCTTTAGACTCCCTTTATCATGCTGCCTTGTCGCAGTGACCCAATAATTTCACAACTGTTTTTTTCTTTAGACATAAGACAGACTTGAAATATCTCACCTTAGGCTGTTTTCCGTACACTAAAATGTTCATGGTTCAAACTATCTTATTCAACTATCTGTAACAGTTGATTGTGAAATTTTTAAAAACTTGAGTGAACTGTGCATAGAATTTGATTTTTGCTGCACAACTCGCACCTGTGGATTAATGGTATAACGGACTCGAATGGCTTCAATTATGGATCGAATGGAACAATTGAGAGAAATAAAGCACGAACTTAAGAGATTCGTATATTAGTTGTAAACTACTGCAAAACATTTGAAATGCTGGATCATGTAATAATGCTTGTCTGGATGCACTTATATGATTACGTATATGTATGTGCACAATTTTATTACACACCAAATAAATAATGGTAAGTGAATTACCGATATTTACACCTTTGGTGGAAATGTTGTGCGGCTGCTTTATATAACAAAATTTTACAATATACCGCGGCACTGAAACAACAATGGTTTTTAAGGTTTTGTGTAAAACAAAAGCTTATTAAAATCGATTCAATGTCTGTTTGTCTGTCTGCATTTTTTCTCCAAAACGGCTAAACCGTTCTGAACGAAATTTGGTGGACAGATGGGAACTATGAAATCCCACGCATACAGCGAGTGGCATAAATTTAGGTGGAGTTTAAAGGGGGCTCCTCATACATGCAAAGGGGGGATTTCAAAAATTTTTTCACCGGATATAGTCGTGTAGGGTATCAAATGAAAGATTTGTACTTTCCAAAACTAACATTAGTTTTGGCGTGAATTGCAAAGTCCGTGAGTAAGGAGTCAAAATGTACGCTCTTATAGTGAGACACGACTCATTTTCTGAAACTATCCAATCTAAAAATTCGAAAAAAATCAGGGTGGTGCGCTTAGATGAAATCTAGGCCTTAAAATATGTCCCATTCCGATATCTACTCAAATAAATTTACTAATAGTATATTACTACTTTTTAAAAATTTACTGGAAAACCCCCCGTAAATTCGTCCTAGGACTTCCGAATTGTACCAGCATAGAGGATAATATTTCCTATATACGTGCTTAATTTCGTCGAAATCTGGGCATTAACGCCAAAGTTATAGCAGTTCAAACTTAGGAATTTCGAGCGAATTTACTGCTTCCAAAGCCATGCAAATTTACTAATAGTATGTTATCAACTATTAGAAATTGACTAAAACACTCCCCTTAAGTTCATCCTAGGTGTACTAAATTTTGCACCGACATAGAGGACAGCCTCGTCCATATTATAATTACGTGCTAATTAACAGCATCCTAAGCCATACAAATAAGATGCTGACGTCATAATTAACGAGAATAATTCTCCCTAGCCCTTCTTAAGGTTTTGTGTGAAACAAAACCTTATTAGAATTGAGTCCATGTCTGATTGTCCGTCTGTCTGTCTGTCACACCCGATTTATTCGGAAACGGCTGGACCGATTGTCATGAAAATTGGTGAGAGTATGTAATATGGTGTTCCCTTTACATTCAGTAAGTGGCGCCATTTTGTGTTAAGTTTAAGGGGGGCTCCCCATACATGTGAATGGAGGGTGCAAATTTTTTTTCCACAGAATGTCCCAATTAGTACTTTTCGAATATGGTTCAATATTTGATATTGGGTGAAACATAGGGGAGTGAGGCTCAAAATACGACCCTCAAAAAATTTAACAGGTCTCGTTCTCAGAACCTATCCAATCGAAAAATCTGAAAAAATCACAGTGGTGCATCTCTACGAAATTAGGCCTCAATATATATATATAAAGTTATAGGGGGTAAAACTTTATCATTTTTTGTGAACTTCGTGCATTCTATAACTTGCATGACGTCATCATCACATGCCAATTCGTCAATACCACAACGAAACGAGTTCTTATAGATGGGGACGCAAACAATTGTTTTACATTTTTAGTCATTTGTATGTGAATATCAATTACTCCAACCAGACATATGTGTATATAGGTATACAGTATATGCGTGCTAATGAACTTTGCGGGTAGTGTCTAATTTAGATAAATATATTTGTACATTAAACCTTATATATGTACATATGTATGCTTTTGCGTACGAAGTAAATCGGAAATATATATCCGTATGAAACCTTACCTTAAATTATCCTTAGGGCTGCATAACTGGAATGGTTTCAAAAAATAACGCTGCTTACTATATATAATTCCTACAGTTGATAATTTGGCCATTGTTCTGTTTTCAGTTGCGATTTCACGCCTTAGTGTAGTCTTCACCTATAACCCAAAAGCTTTAGACGACTTGGAGACCATTTTTTAAAATCCATGGTAAATTGACTTCCCACTAATGTATTACATCTTTTTATTTGAAAAGGTCGATTTGCTCGTAAGAGCCGATCCTATTGACATTGAATAAGCTCCAATCAACCGTATTCAAATTTGTTCGGTTAATTTGAAAATCGTAACCTAAGTAGCTTATTTTCTCTGGTATCCATCAACTGTTTACATTATTGTCATTTCACCAGAAAGTCACGACTGGTTCACGTCGTTGCGAGATACAGACAATATGTAAGTCTACAACTTCAAAAATAAAATATTCATATTCAAAAATGCTTAAGGAGTCGTTTCTGATAGTAGATAAAAATTGGAACGCGTTATGTCGAGATGATTCGACTCAAACTTCACACATGATATTTCATCCAAATTTGGCAATATTTCGACTGATGTATTATTAATTGTATCTTGTTCCAACTAGATTTAGATACTAAGTCTAAAAACACGATGCATACACGAACACATATCACTCCATTTCGAAAGTGAAACTCTCTATAAAATTACATCTCTCTATGACGCTGTTGTCGGTGATGTATGCAATCACATCTTCCATCTTTTTATTAGCACTCATTGAGTAGCAGCTTTGCTAAAAATAACAGACTCGCTACTTTCAGAATTTCTCAATGTAAAAACTGTTTGGAATATTCGGTTGCCAAGAATTATTATCAAGGGGAAAATGGTACCAACGCATATGCTGAAAACGTTTCAATGAGAATCGCTCAAATAGGGAAGTGTGGATAAAATCAGGAAGAGAATTATGAGATGTGTCAGTCTTTGCTTATAAGTAGATTTCATAAATTTCACAAGGAAATTATCTACATTGAATGAATAATGAAGGAAAAGTATGACAGGTTGAACTGATGTTTGATGTTCACTCAATTGTGACCATGTTTCACATAGGCCCTACCTTATGGAATTCTGGACAAAATAACGCCGCAAACCAATAACCTTTTTTGTGTTTAAATAGTTATCTAAAAAGTATCAAAAATATATATCAGTACATAGTCTGAAGTTTAGGCCCTGTTTCAAATCCATTTGTCTAGGTATCCTCCTTCTCACACTTCTATTAGGTATCGAACAACAGCAATGCAACCTAACTGAGCTAGTTAGTAACTCATAGTAGACAGCCTATCACTGCACATATTTCTAATCATTGATTACTGCATGTGATGCCACAACAGCGGAGCTCATGAGTATAAATGATAAAGACGGTATGATCAATGACTTGTATCTCATTGGAGACGGAAAGTATTTAAATCAAATCATCGATGGTATAATATGTGAGTGAGTAATTTATGTTGATTGAGTACGTCGTCATCCATTAAGCGCATTAAAACTTCCTAGATAGCTACGCCACACGAAATGCCACTTAACCAAAGTGGTTTTAAGAAGTCGATAAGACCACTTAGAAGGTGGCGATGATCCATTTCACATACGTTGGAGTTTGACTGTTCTTTCAACATGCTGGGTAAGCTTTGATAGTGTTAGTTTCCTAGACTATCACTGGAGAAATAAAAGAAGCGATTCGGGTGCATTCATCAAATCTTTTCACAGTTTTCGTTCCTTTATCGGTAACACCCATACGAAGATGCGCGCTGAAGAAGCTACTTACATTGTCTCACGCACGCAACCATTTCACAACTTGGCTATGAATATGATGCAAATTATATACCTGACTATTGGCCTTGTAATCGCTCTGTCTCGAGCTCTTGTTGGTTTTATTTACCTTTGGAATCTTGCCGGCCAAGTCATAACCTATTTCATCCAAAACCAAACAGCATTCCCAACTGGTCGAAATGTAAATGCAAACCTGGTAGCCGTTGTTGGAGTGACTAACATGGGGGTGTCAACAATGACTCTACTAACTTCTTTTCTAACCCCCCAAGTTTCTTGCCACTGTAATGAAAATGATTGTTCCATTCTCGAACCGACCACTTGCTTTCCAACATGAATGTAAAGTCACATATAACGGTGATTCTTCAGGCATGGATGACGTCTTTTCTCCGATCAATTTGGAAAATTCATCGGATGATCACCTTGTGAAATAGTTGTCTTGCCAATTCTAGCGAATTTTTATTATACTATATTTTTCCAGGCTCTGACTCATCTGATCATGGAGTGTGTAAAACCTCCGCAATGTATCATATCAAATGTGGACATACGGTCATTTATATTTATCCAAATTAAAGACTGGGGCGTCAAGAACAACAGCAATGAGAAAAAGAATATCATATTCGATTGTAAATTATGAAAATTCTTGAATTCCATTAGAAGAGCATGCAGTGATTTAGATATGTGTAGACTTTATTTATCCAAATTAAATATTCAATCCACTTTTCAATTATGGTTTGAACCAGTTCATTTATTAGGTTTTGAAATTTATTCTGCTGGCAATAAGCGGGCCTTCAGGAGCCCATATGTTCTACAATTTGATATTGGGAAAAGGAAATCAAATAAAATTTGTCACAATATATCAGGTTGTCCACAAAGTTTTCGCACAAATATTAATGTGACAATTAAAAAGCAATTAGCAGACAAACCAAAACAGCAGGTACAACATGTGATATCCCAATGGAAAGGTCAGAGTCCTAACTATAAAATGCATGGTAAATTATCCTTGAAGGATCAGTGTTGTGAAGGATATTCAAGGATAAACATGGAATTCGACAAAGTACATTTTCGTCATTGCATTTTGTACGAGTTTCAAATGGGGACGAAGGTGCCGAAGGCGATTGAAAATTTGTCGAAGGTATTCGGTGAAGGAAAGGTAAAGCGCAGGACAGTTTACGATTGGTTCGAAAAATTCTACAGCGGAGACCTGACACTTGAAGATGAACCTCGCTCAGGAAGACCCTATACGATTGACGACGATATCCTGCGCAACAAACTGGAAGCGAATCCTTTTCTTTCGACACGTGTGCTTGCAGAGGATCTCGGTGTATCAAAATCAGGAGTAGCAGTAGCCATTACGCGTCTTGGATATGTTTTGAAGAGCACAAAGTGGGTACCGCACGAACTGACTGAGCGAAATCTGGCCGATAGAGTGAGAATTTGCTCCGCTAACCTTTTACGGAACGAAAACGACCCTTTTTTGAATCGATTGGTAACTGGCGATGAGAAATGGATTGTGTACGAAAACGTAGCGAAGAAACGAGCCTACACTCATCGAGATCAACCGGGTCCATCGGTAGCAAAGCCGTCTATTCATCAGCAGAAGCGAATGCTCAGTATATGGTGGGACGTTCGTGGCCCCATACACTACGAGCTTTTGGGACCAAACGAGACCATTACCGCCGATAAGTACTGCGAGCAGCTCGACAGATTAAACACCCAGCTACGTTCGAAACGACCAGCATTGGTCAACAGGCGAAATATTGTCTTTCATCATGATAACGCCCGGCCGCATACATCTTTAACTACTCAGCGAAAATTGAGTGAGCTTGGCTGGGAAGTTTTGAGTCATCCTGCGTATAGTCCCGACCTTGCTCCTTCTGATTACCATTTGTTCAGGTCCCTCCAACATTTTCTGGATGGTAAAAAAATGGCTTCTGAAGCTGACCTCCAAAGTGCACTTCGCACGTACTTTGAGGGGAAGGGGGAAGAGTTTTATAGAGGGGGGATTTTGAAGTTGCCCGATAGATGGAGGGAAGTCGTATCTAATGGAAGCAATTATATATTAGATTAAATAATTAAAGGTTTTTATAAACTTATCTGCTGAATTCTGTCTTTGATTTGTGCGAAAACTTTGTGGACAACCTGATAAAGTAAAAAAGCTTTCATTGAATATGTTTCAATAATTTTTGCAGGTAAGGAAGAAAAAGTGACTTTATGATGCAAAATCTCTGAATCCCTCCCACACAATGATGTCAACCCTATTTTTTTACTCTGTCTTGATGAAATTTTCTTGGGTGTGAAAGAGCATTTTCTTTAAACTGTTCACAGGAACTACACAGAATTCCAAGTGAGCAACATCAACTCGATGCTCTTCTTCTACTCTCTGGGAAAGATCTCGGATTTCGAGGAGTAGCAACATTGCACAAGCTGGAAGAGCTTTGCTATCCAGCCTAGCGACTTTACTCCGTTTAAGTGCATAGATGGCCGAAATGGTTTCCTTTCTATTTAGACTGGAACTTCACTGGATGTTATAGAATTTAGGAGCGTGATAAAAAGTATTCCTTTCGCCTTATAAATTTTTTACCATCATGGCCTGGCGTTAGCGTTTTTAACTGACCATCTGCATGGTTTTTTTTCGTGATATTGGATTACAAGCGCATCTTCTTAATCAAAACTCCGTTCTATTAATTACGATGTAAATTAATATTTTATTCAAATAAATATATATTATATTGTGTTATAATAATATTGTAATTTTAGTTACCTATAGTTTCGTGAATACACAACTTACCAATTTCCTTAATCAAATAACTGCGTCCTACAATTCGAAGAGCATTGTGTACATATATGAACTCGGTTCTCTGTACGCATTCGTATAGCACTCATTTCGGAAGTATTTCAGTTTGCTCAAGTTAAAATATGTCCATGGTCGCTTAAAAATAATTTATACAAGTGGTGGTTGTGTCTTATTCTCAATATATCTCCTTTCACTGAAGACTTTCCACTCAAATATCAAACCAACTCTTCTGAAGTCTGTGTCACAATCATCATTTCACTTCCATACAATAGTTCTAGTCATATTAGAATTTGAAAGATGGTAGGTTACGTCTATGTCTACGACCGGCACTGTTTTTGATTTGTTGGCCTTTAGCCCACCTTCCTCAGTAGCCGACTATATTTTTTTCGAACACTTCCTCTGCACGCAGTAGCATTCCATGATATCAACATTGTCAATGCACGCTACTCTATGTGGGGATTATATTGATAGCAAGTTTGTTGCGCAATTGGAGGTCACCTTTCTGTCAACAAATTTCAGTACAACGTTAAAGGACGATGCAACCTCCTTATTCTAGATCCGACTCAGTCCGGAAATGATGATGCCTGTTATTCAGTCTGATGAATTTCCAAGCAGCTCCTAGCTTAGCAGAGATCTGTAACAGTATTTTCCACCACTTGTTTAATGGAAAGTATTTGGTCCTTCGGTCATAATCCAGATTTAAGCCACCTTGATAGTTTCCTTGAATGCTTTAAGTCAAATTTTATGTTTTTTTGTCAACATTCTGTTGAACGACACAAGAATCGGAAATACAAAACCCACCTAGATTTCATTTCAATAGCGTTACTTATGATATTAGGACTTTGGTCTAATCAAAAAGAAAGAGCTTATATGCTTATCCAATTTAGTTCACAGTCTTGAATGTTTTCTCACAAGTCTTGATATTTGATGTTCTTCATTGTGTGCCTTTCTACTTCTCCTTTTTTACCCTTTATACCGTTCACAAGCGGGGTCGGCTCGTCGCTTGTGTTTCCCTTCATATATTTTTACGTTCTATAGCCATCGCATCTGATATTTTATTTACACCGCCTGTAGGATTTGTCTCCGACTGATGTCTTTACGCCCTTCTACCCCTAATCCACCACCACCAGAAAATGCAAGGTAGCGGCTGGGGATGAGAGGCATCATTTTCTTAGGGATACATCATTCCATTTCTAGATTCTGGGAATGTTGACGAACGCAGAATATAATAAATAAGGTTCTAATGTGCAAGGCATAATGAAAGTAATTTCATGTCAGTCAATCCTCTCGAGGCTGGAATGGCTAATGTTCAGTTTTTGCATTTTTTTAGCTATGATTCACACGTAATCGAAGATCAGTTTCACTATTAATTGGCATTGTAATCGTCTTATGTTGGCAATCTTTTTTTCGAAAGATCCTTTCAAAATTGACATCATTTCGACAACACTGCACTCGTCTAGATCAACCGATGTATTGAGTATTGTAAACTTACGAAATAGTATCTCTGTCTTCCATCTCAAGAACTCATTTTCAAAAAACAGGATAGGAACATCTCGACTTAAGTCATTTAGATTTACACCACTTGAGAAGAATGTTAAGAACAATTTTATGTTGGAGTACAACATAAAATGCTTCTGATAAAACTTCAGTGTAATTATTAAATATAAATATAATTAATATTTTCAATTTTCATCATTTTTTATTCAAAACAAGTTTTCTGTACTGTGTATTTGAAGGAACACGTGTAGAATACAACCTTATTAAAATCGTTGACTGTCTGTTTGTCACGCATTTGTCTCGAAAATGACAGCACTTCTTGGGTTGAAAAGTTCTTTGGCTAACCGAAAAGTTTTTTTTTTTTATAAAATTTGATTTTATTATTCAATATAGTTGTCTTTGAGGCGATTACCTCTTCATCAATGCTAAATTTCTTTCCAGCGAGGTCTGAGGACCCAGATCTGGAGAAAATGGTGGATATGGAAGCAATTCGAAGCCCAATTCATGCAATTTTGCATCGTTTTCATTAATTTGTGACACGTTGCATTGTCTTGAAGAAACAGCATTTTCTTTTTCTTCAAATGGGGCCGTGTTTCCGCAATTTCATCCTTCAGACGGTCCAATAGCGCTATATGATAGTCACTGTTGCTGGTTTTTCTCGTCTCGAGATAGTTGATGAATATGATATCATACGCATCCCAAAAAACTGATGGCATACCCTTGCCAGCCGACTGTTACGTCTTTGTACGTGCAGTCCACTCAGTTGATGATCGTTTTAACTCTGATGTGAAATAAAAGAACCATGTCTCGCCCATTGTCACATATCGACGCATAAATTCGGGTTTTTTTATGAAGAAAGAGCTTCATACATGAGCAGTTTTGAATTTTCAAATCGTTGTTGTTTTTGTTTGATTGTGAACTGGCGCGGTAGCACCCACTTTGAACAGAGCTTTTGCATAACCAAATATCCATGCGCGTTCCTTTGATATGTTTAGAATCTTGGCTGTTTCGAATAACTTCACTTTGCGATCATCCAAAATTATTTTCTGAATTTTTTAAATATTTTCGTCGGTAACCGCCTCTTTGGGGCATCCACTGCGTATACCGTCCTCGGTGCTTATTTCGCCTCGTTTAAAACTTAGCAAACCACTTCTCAGCGGTCGATTTTTTTGATGCAAAGTTCGAATAATGTGTATTCAGCCTTTTTTTTTTCGCCAAAAAACAATGCTTTATTAACACATGAAATCCCTTTTTATCCATTTTCTTCAAATTAACAAAAGTTGTTTCACTCAAAATGCATTATCCCCCAAACTAATAATCCGACAGTTGCCGAATTTGTACACGTTTTTGTTTTTTAAGGTTAGGGTTAACTGAAAATCATATGAATTTAGTACTAGTAGCGCTATCTTTTTTCTGTAAACACACGGCCTTATTAAAATCGATGCAAGGTCTGTCTGTCTGTGACATCCGATTTACTCGAAAACGGCGAAACCAATTGTCACGAAATTTAGTAAGAAGGTGTGATCTGTGAATCTCTTTCCATATAGCCGTGGCGCCATTTTGTATTAAGTTTGAGGGGCTCCCCATATATGTGAAAGGCGGGTGTACTTTTTTTTCATCGAATTATGGGGGGTATCAAGTTAAAGGACTCAATTAGTACTTTTTAAAAATGATCTTGTTAATTATATAGGGTGAAACATAGAGGAGTGAAGGCTTAAAATTTGTGCCCAAAAAATGGACCGGGTCTCGCTCTCAGAAGCTATCCAGCCAAAAATCTGAAAAAAAATCGAAGTGATGCTTGTTTATTATTAACAAAGTTATAGGGGGTGAAATTTTGCCATTTATTGTGAATTTGGTGCATTCTTCAATTCGTCAATATCACAACAAAGTGAGCTTACATGAATGGGGGATCACAAAGAAATATTTTGTTTTGGTTTTTTAGTCATTTGTATATCAATATCAATTACTGCCTAATTCAGTTAGATATATCTGTACATCAAAACAGCGGTATTCAATATACGTACTATAAATGTACATATGTATGCTTTTGTGCACGAAGTAAATTGGAAATATGGGTATGATCAATTTATATACGTATACATACATATGTACAGTATTCGGAAATAGGCAGGTTTGTTTGTTTAGGGCGAGGATAACATCTATGTCTATTTGAAAAACTATGAAGGAATATATGTGATTTGTAGCTATATACGGATGAAGATCTGCGTAGAAGTTTCTCACATAAAATGAACACAAAACCTTTATACCCGAAACGCGAGTTTCCGGTATTCTGACTTGTTTCTAACAGCTCAGGTTGCCCGATGTAGTGAACGTAGATGGTGAGGCATTGCTATGTCAAAACCGGGAATACATGAAAATTGCCATTTTTCTCCTCAAACACAGAATTACTAGAAATATTTACAAAGCAATAAAAATGGAATATGTCCCTAGTATCTGTAGATGTGTGGCTTGATGTCTAGAGTTGAGATAATTACTTTCCCGGTCAATCTGAAAAAAATCTTTACAGAAATCATCATCTGCTTTCCTGCTAAATTATCCAGGCAAAGAAATTCATTGCGATCTGTAGTTTATATTTCAGCAAGTTTTTGCTAATATTTACATTCTTTGCAATGGCTTACCAGGCAATATCAGTCATATCATTCCTCCTTGCATTTAATTTATTGCCAACAAACTAATGTTCCCTCAAAAATGTTTACATTTTCTCATAATTTTTACCTGAATTCTAGAAATTTTATAAATATTGAATGACCGGCATTTTGCCACAAGGCGTCTACCACCAGGTATCTAATTAACACAAGCTTACCTGAAGTAAAAAAACCTAACTCAAGAACAAGCTGAGAATCAGACTAGAAACAAGCACTTATAACAGGTTTTTCGAAGTTTCATTCTTTTGCTCGTATAAATTTTATGGTATGACTAAGGCACAAGCTGCCTGTGCACGAGTCACTGGAAAGTCACTATGCAAAGTGGTTCTGGATTTAGCCAAGAAATATATTCGCTTTGTCGTCACTACCATTGTGTTTTTAGATCAGTTATTTCATCAAAAGATTCAATATAAAATATGAAATTTCCAGGTCTATGAGGGAATATTGTTTTAAACTTTAGCCTGCTCCATTCCAATGTTTCGACCCTTGGGAATCGATGAAAAAATGTCTTCGAAAACAAATTCCGCAGCGAAATTATTTAATATCCTTTATATTGTGAAGAGCTGCAGAAAACTTTACAAATAGGTCACACCACCAAATACAACTTAGGAGAGGAAACCCCCGTCAAATAGATATTCAAACAATGCATATAAATCATGGGCAGATTTCATGAAATCGGGAAATCAGTAAAAAGTTCAGTAGTATATAATGTTTTATGAACAAAAATCGATGATAAAATCGATTTGGACCTTCACAAAACCTTCTCACAAAGAGTCGCGGAATTTCGATTGGTAAAAAAATGCGATATGCTCCTGAAATGTAACAAAAAGAAGGGGTTTTTGACAACAATTTGAATCGTAAACGGCCTTGTTCCGGGGGAACGATTCGTCTCGATTTCAAAAGCTGGATTTAAGGTTCAAGGTTCAAGAATCAATTTTTTTATTTCACATCTTCCAAATGTCATCAAAAATACGCCATGTGGATGACTGTATTGAATGCACTTTCCTTCGTAGGTATATGTACCCTGGAACATAGCCATCTCGGTCCTTTTCGAGTGCTTTAGCAGCGCATGGACGCTGGGTCCCTTCAGGTATTTCTTCAATGACAAATCGAAAACAACGATGAAGAAGAGCTTTACTGTGTTGGTAATTACAGGTTAAATCGTTTATCATTTTTCTAATCAAATCACGTTTTATAACGCGATTTCCAAAAAGTAGCCTTTCTCAACTTTGTGATATAAATTCTATACGTTTGGGGGCTCCCTATACATGCAAAGAGGGAATGTAATTTTTCCCCCCTAATGTACACGTGTGGGGTTTTAAATGAAAGGTTTCATTTAGTACTTTCATAAGCGTAAATCACAAAGTAGGGGAGTAGGGTCAAAATTTGCAAACTTAAAGTAAGGCTGGATCCAACCCAAAAATCTGAAATAAAAATCAGGGTATAAGCACATTATCCTGAATAAAATCACCAGATACTTAAATAAATTTAAAAACAAGTATATTACTAACTTTTTGAAATTTACCGAAAAAACTCCTTAAGTTCATCCTAAGAGTACCAAATACAGTAGTTTCATGGAAATCCTGCTATAAATGTCAAAGTTATAGCAGTTATAGCAGTTCCTTTGTAATTCATTCCCGAATTATCGGTTCGAAAATAGACGGAAAAGGGAAGGAAGATTATGCTCTTAGTATAGTGCGACTGGTAGGGGTGGGACTTGTGGTTGTGCCAGACTTCCCCTTGTTTCGCTATCTTAAATTCCTTGCGTGCAATAACGTTATACTCAGATGAGGCTCTAGATCACTGCCTTGCTCAATTTTTCGTCATTAAAGACAGGTCCTTCTACGAAACTATAGAAGACCCCAAAATATGGCAAAGGCGATCGAACAGAACGGATAATATTTCATTTAATTGATCTTAGTTTTTTATGTAAGACACGAACTAGTGGCTAAGGCAGTACTGCTCCTCGCTCAACGATGTGTGGGAGGGTGCGCGACTCACGACAGCTCTGACTCAGCTAATTTGGTTAACGACCATGCAATGGCGACACCACATCGGCTAAATTAATCATAAAAAGTCAACATGGAGATAAAGAGATACTATGCTATGCTATGCATATTTCCCCTATGACGCAGAAGAAGTTCCCAGTGGAACATTCATCAGAGCTATCCAATATGCCAAAAGTAAAGGCATGGGGGTAATAGCAGGACATCAATGCAAGAGGATCGAGAATACTGGAGTATCTAGTAGGAATCGATTTTCAGGTCCTTAATTTGGGTAATGAACTCGCTTTTTTCAACGGCCAGGCGAGAGGTCATCGACATCACGGTGGCATCCCGGCTCTGGTCGGAGTGTAGAGAGTATCAAACGATATCACACTCTCGGATCAAAGACGCATTGATTTCGTGATGGGCAGGGATCCGTCGCCACCCACTCCATTTCGAAATCCGCGAGATTGATTTGGAGGACAAATTGGGCGACATATAAAATAGAATTGAGCGCCCGAGTCACGATTTCTGGCAAGCGCATCAAAAGCATTGCTGGAATTGAGAAGACAACCCAGATGATCACAACTTGCATGAGAGAAGCTTGTCCACTCAAGATGCCAAAGAAGGGTAAAACACCATGGTAGAACCAGATTTGACAAAACAGAGGAGAACGACAAGGATACTCCTCAGTCGTGCTTTGAAGTATGATTTAGGCTCTAGCTGGAATCGTTATAAAGAGGCACCGAAGGCTCTAAAAAAGAGCATAAGATCGGCTAAACGATCATCATGGAGACGCTTTTGCGAAGAGACTAACTTTCTTTAGGCAACCTCAAAGCTGAAGCGGATTCTGGTTACAGAACGTAGCGAGAAGCTGGGTTATTTGCATTTACAGATTGGAAGATACACAAAAAGCGATGAAGAAATGGCAACCCATTTGCTTGAAGTGCACTTCCTATGCAGCATCCAAAATCTAATCGCGGGGCCTACAGCGGCATACAGCTTTCAGCCAAGAGGCTGGAATCTGGCATGCAAAGTAGTAACGCTGGAACGAGTAAAATAGGCATTTAATTCATTCAATAGATGCAAGTCTGCAGGTCCGGATGGCATCATTCCTGCGCTAGTAACAGAGGAAATGGATGCCCTGGGTCTACATATTCGGAATATATATCGTGCATGCCTAACACACGCTTATATTCCAATTAACTGGTGTGATGTAAAGGTGATATTTATTCCCAAACCAGGAAAACCCACCTACGCAAATAGCTTCCGACCGATCAGTCTAACGTCTTTTCTACTAAAAGGACTAGAAAGACTAGTAGATCGATTCATAAGGGATACACACATTCCTAAATTGCCACTTCACTATAGGCAACACGCTTACCAGGAAGGCAAATCCACGGAGACAGCACCCCATGAACTCACGGAAAAAACTGAAAAGGCGATGTCTGAAAAAGAATACGCCTTAGGTGCATTCATGGACATCGAAGGTGCCTTCAATTATGACTCATTCGCGGGAATTTCTAATGCGGCAAAATAGCATTAAATCTGGCCGCCGTTAATCAATTCGATCCTTCACATGATAGAGTGGAGAAAATACCACATATTGGTCGGCCAGAAGCAGGATGTTTTACGGGCTGCCCACAGGGAGGGGTTCTCTGGAAGCACCATATCCAGAAACAATATCAGAAATCCTGCAGATTGCTCTGGTGTTGTAAGAATGCGATAAGTAAGACCTGGAGACTTTCACCAAAACAGATACATTGGATGTATACATCCATAATAAAATCCATTTTGATGTATGCATGCATCGTCTGATGGCCGAGACTGAACTTTGCTAACAGCAGGAAGCTGCTAACGGACATTCAGAGGCTTGGTTGGCTTGTACTACGCCGACTGCGGCACTTGAAGCTATCCGACCTAATCACCAAAAGAGGAGAATGGTTGATAAATGATCCTTTCCACATTACAGACTTAATAATCTTCATCGACGGGTCAGTTATGTGTGCCTGGTGTTCTCGGGGAATCCGATTATGAAACTGGCCCGAGCCCTGGGAAAAATGACGACCATATTCCAGGCGGAGATATATGTCATTTCATTGGCAGCAGAAGAATGTCTGTGACAAAAATAGGGGGGTCGCACCATTCGAATCTGTTTCGAAAGTCGGGCGGCATTATTAGCACTAAACAGCAACGACATATCAAGCCAGGTGGTGTGGAGTTGTCATCAGGTGCTTCTGAAACTTGGCCGACTGAACGAAACATTCCTGATATGGGAGCCGGGTCACTCAAACATCGCTGGTAATGAGGTGACTGACAGACTGGCTCGCCGCGGGTCTGGATCCACAATGGTGGGGCCAGAACCAGCTTTTGGAATCGACTATCCACTGTCAAGTCTACCCTGAACACCCTGAAGTGTGAAATAGCAAGAATTCACGCAGCCGAGTGGGGAAATTTGAACTCTTGTCGGCAGGCGAAAATCCTTGTGAAAGTGCCTGGGGTCACTAGAGCGACATTTTTGTTGTCCCTTAAGAAATGGGACATGAAAACCCTGGTAGGGCTTTTAACGGGACACTCCTCCTCCATGTGGAAAATATTGAGATGGTAGTTTCAGCTATGTGCAGCCAATGTGAGGAGAAGGAGGAGACGGCCTTGCACTTTTTTGCACCTGCCCGGCTTCCTCAGATCTCAGACGAAGACACCTTGGTAAGGTTTTCTTCAGTGAAGAATCTGCAGACTCTCTGCCTCTGGAGAATGTTCTCAGATTCGCTAAAGCCTGCGAACGCCGTAGGCGGGAAACCATTGAGTAGGCGATTTACGGGGATAGTACAATGGGCCTAACAATGGCTTGAGTGCTCGAAGCTGCGGCTCCCCCAGTAAACTAAACTAAAACTTATATAAATAAAAAGCTTTGGAAAATATGCAAATAATACACAATGACTTTTTACTCAACTTTGTAGCGGCAACCATAAACTTCTGTTTGGGAAGCAAAGAATATTGAAAAGTAGACCTTCCTGCAGAGGTTCTTTTCCAGCAAACATATAAACAATGAAAACTCACTGATTTTAACATTCCCTAAGTTTCGTAGATGAACTGACAAATATTTTCTCGTCCTTCCCCTTACACTGTTTACCAAATTTAGCAAAACAGCCGCAACACTTCGTATAAGTTTGAATGGATCATCTGTAGGAATAGTAAATATGCCAGTGCGTCTCTCAGATGGATTTGAAGGCAAATCGTACGAAACTTAAAAGTTCCAAGTCAAATCCAACGATATCTTCGTCATAAATCTCCTGATCTGGAGTTTGGCCGACGATGGATTGTCAAATTCGCCTGTTGACTTATCTGCCTTGCATTAATAACGGACTCTATTGTGTAATCAACAACAGAGCGGGCTATTTCCTGATTAAGTGCACTTTGCATTATCACTTCCTCTTCTTAATGGTGTATGAGCACCTGATGTGAGCATATAATTTGATTACGTTTGGAAGTACATTGGTGTAGACGTATAAAACATGAACGCCGGAATTGGCCCCATCTTTTATTTTTAGACTTTATTTTTCTAAACTTGCGCTTGCCAGAGAACTTCAGTGTAGCCAATAATTGCACAAATGCTGCCATGAATGTTAACTAATTCGCCTTTGAATTACACTTCAAGAAGATTTGTTGCGAGTAGGATATGATTAAACTACGCCTATTCATCGTAGTTATCTTAATTGTTGGTTCTACTTTACTCTCGACGTTTGTAGATGACGCAACTTAATTAATAGCAGCTATAATGCTCTCGCCAAGCGCTCGGTTAGGAGTGATAACTATGTTTATTAACAATAGTTAAAACACTGGGAAAGCTTTTCCACGAACATCTGATCGATTTTTGCGAATTATTCGCTGAATCACAAACGGAGACATTCGAATGGGTTTCAGACTTCCCCGAAAATGTATCATAGTCACCAATGATAACGACTATCAATGTGACTAGAAGATAAGAGATTATTCCCCACAAAACAGGTTAATTTAAATGTGGCTACATGCTTCGAACATCCACTTATGAAGTACGAATGTATCAGAAAATCTTCACGCGATAATCGAATAGACACATTACCACATACGAGCCCCTCTCAGTATTGTGTATACGTGAAGTATCTTTTTCGAGAAAAAAAAGATTGAATTGAAAGAATTCATTCGACTTGGTTTAGTGGCTTTTGTCAGTTCGTGGTGAACGTACTAAGCGTTCGTATAGCGCTCCCTCGCTCGGTAGTTCGTTTAAGCATGCGTGCTATTCGAGTGTTCACAACTCATCGGTGTCGATGGATAGTGCCGCGTTTAAAGGGTTAAAAAGAAAAAAATCAGTCTAAAGAGAGAAAAAGTGAATAAAAGTAGAAGTGATTAAAGAAAGCAAATAGTGTTATTGCAGTTTATATTGTTATTATTGAAATAGTGTTACTTGTTGACAAGTCTGTGATATTTTTGAAATATTGGATTCGGAGCGAGCCGGGATCCATCTGTGAGCAAACTTAACGTTTTGCTTGGAGGAAATATTCAATCTCTTGCGGTGTGTATTGAAAAGGTAATTCTGCTCATGATATAAGTAATCTGCGGGGAAAAATCCGCGATTTGCACGCGAACGTTATGCCTATTTTTGAAACCCACCAGCAATCGTTCCACCCACCCAGCGAATTTCCGACAGTGACCGTGATCTTCATGAAATTGTAGCTTTACACCAACCAAATCGGTTCGGGCCTTGTTGCTATGTCTGGTTGAGATCAGTGCTTCTTGAATATAAGTATATATGTGTGTATCCAAGAGATATTTTCTTCTACATGAAAGATATTAATTATTCTTAACCTCGAAAACTTGGAGCAGTCGGCTCACTATCATCAATGTGATCCATCACAGACTGTTCTCCGACACAAGATCGATGCAGATGTTTGCTCCTCGGTTGGTGATGATGGTACGAGATCGTCGGTCAAATGTCGTGGACCAAGGAGATCTTGCGCGAGCGTTCGTCACGCCCGCGGTTTGTGCCTCCTCCGAGTGGCCTACCTTGAACCTAGACGAAAGCTTGAAGTTCGCTTCTTTGGAAGCAGCACACGAAGAGTTCATCACAATTTCCGTTCGCTTTGATGATGCAGACTATGATTAGATTATCAGAATTATTTCATCGTGTGCTCGCTGAAGAACGACCATCGATTTATTAGTATGCACATCACACAACGTCAATCGTTCGTCGCTGATTGAAACATATCCCGAGCTGATAAGGTATAATATAGGAGCAGTGGGCGTTGCGGACACCTTGAGGGTACTTTGGATTCTGAAAAGTTGAAAATTACCTCATAGCCATGTTGACGTTGCCGTTTTATAACGTCTCTGAGTTTTGACTTATTCCCTTTTTCTAGAGCTCAGTGTTTTCACACTTTTTGTTTCCTGCCTATAACCCGAAATAAATTATAGAAAGAAAGAATTTTTTCTTCCATTAAAGTTCAAATAACCACAGTTTATGTTATATATCGTTGAATATAGCTTCTTCAAAAAGTTCTCTAGAACAGTTTCTGTTTCAATTAAAATATGTGTTAGCCTTCTTATTCTCAAACCAAATGCTATGGAGGTGATTTGTCTCAAAAGCGAGTCAAACACAAATATCCTGGCCTGAGTCCGTAACGTACAAAGGGGAAGCTGACGCAGAATTTTACACATTGCATTGTATTTCTGTGGAAAAGTTATATTTCTAATGAAGTTCCTAATATTGCTTTTCAAAACCTACCTCATAATTTTCTCAATTACTTCCCTTATATTATGATGCAATTGTTAAAAAAAAAGTTATTGCATCTAAAAATGTTAAATACGGGTTACGTTGATCACAGAAAATATACGTCAGCGATGCATTCTGTCACCAACAACTTTTTCTTCTCGTTATCGGTGATCTTGGCTGATGGATATGATGGAGTTCAATAGCTGATGGTATTTTTGGGAAATGTAGCTGTAACTGGATTTAGATGCTCTTATGGAATATATGAAGATTAAATCTTCAGAGCCTTCTTTTCGACGACGGAAGTTGATTTATTTATATTGCTTCTTGTAAAACCATTTCCAATCGCAAATCTTCTTTGAATGAGAGTACTGGGCAAGACAAATTTCCTCAGTTGCTCCTTCGCAGGATTTTACTTCCATTTATATGTTCGTATTAAATGTCGTAGAACAATTAACCGTAGTTTGGTTTTAAGTCCCTTGCTCTAAAAGTTTTGTGGAAAACACTTTGCCCGTTTTATTTATCATGAGGTTGCATCGAATTTACGGTAGAAAATGGTGGTACGTAATCATTATTAATCAGTGCCAAGAGTCAAAGATGCCAATTAGTATTTATTGTTACTTTATTACTTGTGAAATTTGTAAAAGCCACGACCGTTCGATGGTCCCCTGGTTGAGCCCCAATAGCCCTGGGTTCGAATACCAGTCGTCACGTACGTTTGAGTTTGTCTTCGTGTTTTCTGGCTACTACGAGTTTAAATATATAAACTAAGCGTTAAATCTGGTGATAATGAACTGTTGGGAAACAGAAGTTGTATGATGCCTTATATTTCAGAACCCCTTGAAGAGAGGACATATTATATATGCATTCATATACAAAACGTCATAATGAAACTCCTCGTACCCCGAATGTATTCAACAAAGAAACCTGAAAGTAACACGATGATGCCCTCTTTTGAAATTTGGGCTACTTAATATAATCAAAAGTTGTAAAATATAACCAATATCAAATTTACCATTTTCTAAAAGTTTGTTCAACTTATTTAGGTTATTATTATAGTGGTTCGAAGTAGTGGTCGTTTTTTTTTTAAACAAAAACTCCGAGGAGGTAGAGCAAATTCGGAGTTATAGCAGCAATATTTTTTGATATAGGAAAAAATAAAACGAAATGTGGAAAAAAAGAACTGAAATATTATATAAAGGGGATACATGGGTTTTGAAGTGAAAAATCAACGCCAATTTTGCCTGAAGGGCCTTTGAAAAAGAAAAGAAAGACATAAGAATTGCACGAGTGTGCATTTATAGTTTTATTTAGGTTTAGTGAAGATTTTGATTTCACTTTGATGTTTCTTAGTATGTATTACATCTAGGAGTAGGAAAACACCCCAATAAAATTATCTTTTCTGTAGGATATGAAAAATAAGCAATGAACTTTCCCTTAATAGACGCTCAGTTTTATCTGATTTATGCGAGTTGGCTTCGTTTTCCTCTACATAAAATACTTTTCAACGACTGCGGTGGATTTGCCGTCACAGATCGTTAAAATATGCGCTCCCATTCATATATGTATACACGCATGTGTATGAACTACATATACAAATTGCACTGAAATACAATAAGTTAACCTTTTAAATCATCGCTTCTGCTTTCAGCTGTTGATAATGAAAGCACAGCGTGACAAGGGAGTCGTTCAAATGTACAATAATTAACAATAACAGGTTTTTACACTCGCCGTTTTCGGAATCTTTGTTATCAACACTTTTCATCACACCGTAATTGAATTGTAACGATTCTCTAGAAACGCAATCAAAATCCTATCACCTTCAGGTACGAAATATTTTTTATGTATTTTTATCTCTAATGATTCAATCGATAAACGGTGTTACCCATAGCGAGGCTGCCTCTGCAGGAAATGTAATGTCTAAATTAATTTAAAATGAAAGAAATCAATACCACATGTGCAAACTCGGGGTATAGTGTTTTTGTTTTTTAAGAAAAAGCGAATATGCGTAAAATTACTAATTGTTTGGCATCAAATTCGGGGCAATTTCATGGTATAATTAAGGGACTAATAAGAATAAGTGAAAGTTGAGTGTGAAAAGCAGTCCAGCGAATGCTTTTGGGAGTCTTTATTAACTATAATACGATGTTTATTCCGTTTGGATTAGAGTAAGATTATTTCTTGGGAAATCATGAAGAATATTGTTAAATAAAAAAAGGCAAACAGCAGATGGAAACGATGTATAATCATCGAAAATACTGTTTGCTCGATCTCAAATTGTTTGATTATTAGATGTACTTACTTTAGAAATGGAAAAGAATGTCTCAAAATGGGATCTGGGGAACCTACTGCAATTTGCTCCATCAGCCAAGATGTTTGAATTAAACGGAAAAGGACCAACTACAAACTCATGGTTGTAGACATTCCGCAAGTCCTTATGACACTGCAATAAAATTTTCCATTAACTGTGATGTGAAAAATTGCTTCAAAATTTTATTGAAAACAGAAGATAGTCTAATACAATAGTTCGGGTGACTTAGTAGTTAGAGCCTTAATTTTTCAAATCGAAAGGTCACGGTTCAAATCTCACCAATGGCAAAGGGATTTGTATCGTAGAGAGTGAATGAAATACTAACGGGAGGTTTGTCTTATGACGCATATCCCACTGGAGGACATCAAGACCGACTAAAGCTTAAGGGGTTGCACCCAACTATAAATACCCAGCAAGTCACTAACACTATACGACATTCATATTTGTTGCCATAAATAAATTCGTAGATAAAATTTTGGGGGAAAACTGATGTAAGTTTGCTGGGGTTACTGGGCTACTGTTCTTTATAAAAAATCATTTGTTTCGTGGAATCAACAGATAAGACATAATATCAGGTATGAGAATAGATTTATTTTAAAATATAGGGGTAAATTTCTGAAAATCGGAGTAAGCTCTTATTAACTTTATTTGAGTAGATATCGTAATCGAATGTTTTTTGAGGCCTAGATTGTGTATAGATACATCAGTGTGATTTCTTAAGATTTTTCGGTTGGGGTTAGGGCACACATTGTGAGTTTTCACTCTGTCTGAAAAAAACCCAACACAAAATAATGCACGCTGTACGTCTAGTGGTTCACAGACCACATATTCTCTCCAAATTTCACAACGATAGCTTCAATGGTTTCGGAGTAAATTTCGTATGACAGAGGGACGGACCGATATATATAATCCGATTTTAATAAGGTATCCTTTCATACAAACCCTTAAAAAGCACACAAACTTAATTTTAAAATGAGGCGTTTATTAGAAAATATGATGGTATATCAGGTTAAAACCAAGTAAATTTTTTTTTATGAAAGCCGTGAACAAATATAAGTACATTTGTATGAAAATATATAATAAAAATATGTTTATCAATTGTTACTTTGGCGCACATTGTATTAATATCTACTTATACTATTATTTTTTTTTTGTAAATCCAAGAATAATTTGTATAGTAACGCAGTTGTTCTTATATTTCTGCCATTCGGTATTGTTATCAATTTCACTAGACAACGATATCACATTCTCTATCAAAGCCATAAGACTTTGAAGTTGGTCAGCAATTACTGTGTTGACTTGATCTTCAGAGCCTGCATATTCTAAATTTTGAGAGAAAGACAGTTCCAAAAGACCTTGGTCGATTGTTTCTTGATTAGGGTATTCTTCACTCTTGGAGCGGTGTTTTTTCGGTCAATAAAAAAAAATTGCATCTTCAATGTTCAATTTTGTCCAGGAATCTTTAACAAACATCAAAGAATTATTTCGGCAAAAAGCAATGAAAAAGAAAAAGGTTTGAATGTTGACATGATTTCTGTTGGTGAAATAATAGGAGAGATGACTTAGTTGCTCAAAGGCAATAACATCACTGTAACATTCGAATGGAGCAAATTCAGGTGTGCCCTACGTTTCCTAAATCAACGATATTTTGAATGAAATATTTTTTTTTGCAATATTTTTCAACTATCAACCGTCATCCCAAAAGTCTGGATGAAAATCAGTGAACATGTAAAGATAAGTGAGATATCTCTTTTAGCGCTCGAGTATTCTGGGACTTATGAAATAATGGGAGTTTACATTTGAAAATAACAACAGCATTTCCACGAAACAGCAGTATAAAATCCGGTATACGTTACGATAAATCGGAGAGGTGCAGGTCACCTGTACCGGTAAGCCTGAACCTATATACCAGCTACAGAAGGCCGAACTGTATAGACGAAACGACGTGTGCAGGAGAGAGGTTACACCAACCGAAATTCAATTCTTTCTACCTGCGCAGGCGAGTCGACCTGAGTGTGGGTGTGTGTTAGTCCACTGAGAAAAATCTTTTGGTTAACTTTAGCATGTTTTTCCTGCAGCATACGAAGGTACATTTTCCGGTTTACTTGGGTAGATTAGTCTGACAGGTATACCATAACGTTCTCTGGAAATCGATGTCAAAATATTTTCTTTGTAAAATCAAATCATCGCAGAAGAAAACCTCTTTATTCCTGGTTATGTTTTACGTAACCCTTTAACAAGTCGGGAAACCGGAAGCTGGACGCTTCAGGTATGAAAGGTTTTGTGTATTTCTTATATAAACACATTTGAGTGTGTATTTGCCCCATTAGTACATAGCACGTAATATATGGATATATTATGTGAGAGTATCCACTTTCGGGTGATATTGACATTCATAGTCTCAAATTTACAAAGAAGCGGCAACTTTGACCTATTATAAGTTTGTTTGTTTGTTAGTGCGATTCCCACCAAACTTGGTAGGATTATGTTCTATGTGATAGTTTTGTTTCACACAAAACCTTAAAAATGACTTCAGCAAGAACTTAGTAGTAAGGTTCGTGTTTTTTTTGTGTAAATATATGCGTAGGAGGAATCAAGAGATTTAGAAGTTTGATTTAGTACTTTTACAAGCAGTCAGTTTTGCATCCGTTTCAAAATAGAGGAGTAAAATATCAAAAATATAAACTCAAAGTGAAATTATCCAACCAAAAAAATCTAAATCTAACTTCATACCTTCCTAGGTCCCAAAGCATATACCATTTCGATATTCACTCATATCAATTTAAAAATATTATACAACATTATATTGAATATATTATTTACCGGAAAACAATTCAATTTTAGCGAAAGTAAAAATACACCTTTTACGTCATTCATTTATTTAATCGATAGAAACACCGCTAATGTACATTTTGTTATTTACAGTTTGAAAATTAGTATGAAAAGAAAAAGGATATAAAAACTAAAGTAAAGTGATCAACAGTTTTCTTGGGGGCCCGGAGTTAACATATTTTCTGAAAAAAAAGCGATAATAGAGGGCCCTGAAGAATTTTCAACCTAAACTTGTACAATTTTCTTCCCGGGCCGCATTTGTCTGCATAGTTTTCACCGCGGGCCAGGATTTTCTCTCTGCGGCCCTGGTGCTGACCTAAGAAAACGAAGGGTCGTGTTAAAAATATTGAACTCAATCAAAATGAAAAATATTGAAATCTCAAAAATTAGAGAAATTGAAAGAAGTCCCATCGGTCATTAGTTTATAAAAGTGCAAAGCGGAAAGAGTATTGTATGTGTATGTTTTGAAAAAGTGTAAAATAACGTCTAATTTAGACTTATGCCTTCTTAAATTAGGAGTAATGTAAAGAAAATTCAGAAAACAACCATTATATTGCCTCTTTGCAATGCAAATGGGAAAGGAAAATATGAAATATCGTTTTTCATTGAGTTTTAATCCAAAGATTTCAAATGTTGATTCAGTTTTACCAATACTATTATTGTTTTCTATAGAAAAAATCTTTTCATTAGAAACTATCGTTAATAATAACTTCAAAAACACTTTAATGTAGCTTAGATGCAAAATAAGACACTTAAGAAATCATAGTAATGTCGGAACGAACGATAAAATAAAGCATATTTGCAGATAAGCAGGTTTCCATCTCATTCTTGATATTTTTGAATCAAATCACTTTAGTAAAAGTATATTATGGTTGATATTTCAATCTAATAAGCATAAAATTCCTTAATTTGACATATATTATAGGCTTTAGATTGAAAAACTGTTCACATGGTTATAATTCATAGTCATGTTGTGTTTTCAAGAGTATAAATAACTTTGGAAGCAGTGCCTCTCCCTTCCTTGTCAAGGGGAGCATTAATATCCAATGAACGTTTAGTGAGGATATTTTTGCTGACACCCTTATTTGAATAAACCCCCGTCCAATTACTCGTGATTGAGCGGAATTTTTGGAAATCCCCTTTACTTTACAAGGGGACGCAAATCATATGAACTAAGTACCGATGGAGTATGTTCTGATTCCATCTAGAATAAACATTGTGTGCATTGGAGTGGCGGCCGGTTTAGAGAATTACTCTGCATTCTCGAACAGACAGGTATCTTCATTGAGGGGAATGAGTATCTGTGGGAATGAATTTTAGCGAAGGAGTTTTTTCCTGTGGAGTCCAATCTTTAAGGCAATCGAAACCTTTATAGCAATTTGATTGCATATCTAGTTAGTGCGGAGTATTCTCGGGGCTTGCTACAGTTATTTCAATGAAAACTAGGAATAACAGTGAGGCCCGCATAATTTTCTCCTCAGAAATGGATCATTTGCACCCCGGGCCCCGTTTTCCGCATAACTTTCACCCCAAGGTATGATTTTCTCCCTACGGCTTTGATCGCGATTATTACCCTTTGTGAAGGTATAAAGAATAAAATTGTCTGCATATCGTGTTACATAATTCTGATTTTGGCTGGGAAATGCGCAGAAAGGATGGTACCTTATTGGAGGAGTCATTAATTTGAAGGACAACTCGAAGATTTTGACAATGGAGGGAGATGATTTTCTTAGATGTACCAACATTGTTAGTCGTAGATGCATTTTCACAACTAAACTAACTCTTCTGTGGAGTGGAGGACATCCCTAAATTTTCTTATTATTTTCTCCACTTTGATTTTTAAAAAAACTTTAATTTCACATCACCCATGACGAACCATAGTTTGAACCTGGGCCAACGAGTGTAGATATGTGCAATTGGTTGATAAGCTATCAGTAGGTCTTCCTGAAATCAGATGGTCTTCCTGAAATCCGATGGTATTAATGTCGTCAGATGAAGCATTCGATTATGGTGCCATGGGTTATGATCCAAAGAATTGGAAAATATCTGTATTGGAAGTTACGTTGATATTACTGCTAATCAGGGAATGGGCTGACGTTTAGATAATGCAAAAGAGTTGAATGTTCTTGAATATGATGTATACAAGCTTGGCTGTGGTTATTTCGAATAATTTAAACAAGTTTTAATGTACAGGGAGGAGAGAATCTGTTGGAGATTGATAATGTGAGTGAGTACATTTTGCAGTAGTATAAGCTAGTTTAGCACAAGAACAATATTTGAAGTTTGTTTGAACTATGTCTACAAGCTTGACTGACCATGGAGTTGATATTCAATATGTAGTGGTCGAACATCTGCATTGCATTGGGATTGTCCGGCAAATTGTGGGGAGTTTGTAGTAGGACGGATTTAAGGTTGATCTCTTTATAATTAATATGATAATGAACCCAAATCATGTCCTCCTTTTCTTCCATTTCTTCAAAGAAAAATCTCCTGTCATTTGACGTTTTGTCTTTAATTGTTTCATCGGTGCGAGCTGTGTCAGACGCAGACACATTTTTCGTGTTTTAATTTCATTTCATTGAATACACAGTACCACTGGATTTACGATGCTCCTTTCCTAATTGTATCTTATTTATGTTTTTCCATTGGATGTGACATAGTTATCTGGTTACATGTGACTTTAATTTTTAAGGTTTTGTGTGAAACAAAACCTTATTAGAATAGAGTTGACGTCTGTCTGTCTGTCACACCCGATTTATTCAGAAACGGCCAAACCGATTGCCACAAAAATTGGTGACAGCATGTGATCTGCTATTCCCTTTACATAGAGCAAGTGGCGCCATTTTGTGTTAAGTTTACATGTGAATGGAGGATGCAAATTTTTTTCATAAAATGTGGCCATGTGAGGTATCAAATGAAAGGACTCAATTAGTACTTTTCGAAACTGGTTCTGAATATTTGATATCGGCTGAAACGTAGGGAAGTAGTGGCTTAAAATATGACCACCAAAGAGTATAACAGGTCTCGTTCTCAGAACCTATCCAAACGAAAAATCTAAAAAAAAAATCACAGTGGTGCATCTCCACGAAATCTAGACCTCAAAATACATCGGGTTCTGATATCGGCACAAATAAAGTTAATAATAGTATATTTCCACATTTTGAAAAATTTTCCCGACAGTCCCCATTATGTTCATCCCAGAAGTGCAAAATTCGGTATGGGGACAACATAATGCACAACTTGGTCAGGTTCATATAAGTTTGATGAAAATCCAACTATTATTAACAAAGTTATAGGGGGTGAAGCTTTGCCATTTTTTGTGATTTTTGTGCATTCTATAACGTGTATGACTTCATCATCACATATCAATTCGTCAATACCGCACCGAAAGAAGTTCGTATGAATGGGGTCGCTGAGAATTATTTTGTTTTAGTTTCTTAGTCGTTTGTATATGAATATCAATTACTCCAAACAACGAACATTATTCCTTTCTTATATAAATTTGTTATTGCTTCTCGCATTAAACACTGTAGTTGGATTGATGCGACACAGAACCTTCTACAGTCGTATTTTTCTTCTATTTTAACAACAAAGCAAACACTGTTCTTGGTTGCGACCAAAAAGAACTTTCCATCAAATCATTTCTACCTATTCACATTCAGGTGAAGCAAATCTTTGTGCAGAACGAAGGGTCTTCATTGGTTTGTGAAAGATGAACCCTTTTCTCTAGGTGATAAAATGTACATTTAATTTCATTTGCAAATTATAAAATCTGTGCACCCAGGTCAGTTAACAACTGCATTTAAAGGATAACTAATTTGAAGAAATGATTGTAGTACATAGTGGCAATTTATTTATTATTATATTATTTATTATATAATAACCACCAGTGAAAGGGAGATCTTCGTCGGCCAGATACTCTTAGATATATTGATTAGAATGTGGAAGTGGCAGTGAATAGCTGACACATTACGGAAAGGCAACAGTTCTTTCACTGATGTGTGCAATGCAGTGGAATCCACAATCCCTCAGCAACTTTTTTTTAAAAAAAAAACAGCCTTTTGTAAGGTTTTGTGTAAAACAAAACCCTAATTTTTGTCTGTGTGTCACACGCATTTTTCTCGGAGGCGGTTATAACGATTGACACCAAATTCGGTGGAAAGGTGGGAACTGTGAATGCTCACGCATACAGTGAGTTACATAATTCTACATCGAATTTAAAGGAGGGTCCCCCTACATGAAAAACGGGGGTGTACATTTTGTTTTCATCAAATATAGTCATGTGGGGTATCAAACGGAAAGTCTCGGTTAGTACTTTCCGAATCCATGACATTTGATGGAAAGGTGAGGAGTGTGGGAGTCGAAAGTGATAATTTCTTTAACGGATCCATTCTTAGGAGGCTGCCGCTATATGCTGCCTGAGCTCCGAGTTAATTCATCGTAGAAGCGTGAAATTTTTCAGCAATGAAAGCTATAATATAGTGCATGATCCAAAACTAAGTTTGCAAATCGCGCTATTACTAACAAAGTTATAATAGGTAAAATTTATCGCTTCTTTGCAAATTCAAGACTTTGAATGTCAATGTCACGCGAAAGTGGATATTTTCACATAATATATGCATATACATACATACTCAAATGTCGTTATAGAAAAAATACACCAAACCTTTGATACTTGAAGCGTCAAGCTTCCGGTTTTTCGTCAGGTTTTTTTTTTTTTAAACAAATTATGACTCAATTTTGCATTACTTGCATGGTCTCCCCATTTCCTCATAATCAGCCAGTTTCTTTGATGATTTCAAGAAATTAAAAATAGAAATTGGTTCCTACCAAAAATATCGCCAATGTCAATGAATTAAAAAGAATCAAATCTCGGACGTAATAAATCATTTCATTACCATGTCATTTACGCAATAGAGACGAAGTTGTAAAGGCCCCACTCAGCTTAGCCATCTAGATGTTGAAAGCCAAAGTTTAGAACTTCTTTGTAAGAGAGGTTGTCCATTCACTCAAAATTAATTTATACAATAATTTTTATTTTCAATTCATTATTAATTCATACATATCTTCTCCGCAGCACTAGAGACCAGATCAGTTCTTAGCCTCTGAACAACAACTTGGAACATAACTTTTACTTGTTTTCAATTATTGTTTGGGTGTTACTAGCCCATACACTCCAAAGTTGTATTCTGTCAAAGATTTTACTTTGCAACGCATCTCACAGAGCTTCTTGTCAGATCTACCTAGTAACACCTATTTTGTAGACTATATTGTCTTTTTTTCATATACACATCGTTTGATAAATTGCTCTGCAGCACGTTGTTTGCTTCATGTAAAGTTGAGAAGTTTCAATTAATATAATATCAATTCTTTTCTGACAATTGACTTTATATCATACGAACCTTTTTGTTTCTATCAATAGCGTACGTATGGTTGTTTTTCATCCCTTGGTGAGGTATAGCGCGTCAATCACACTTACGCGCCCTCATTCACGAAACACTGAAATGCACTTCAACTTCCTTTAGGATTTCCCAAGATGTCCAAAATACGGTTCTGCGTGCTTTTGGAACGACCCATCTTGGGACAGTGGGTTCCACTGCATGATGTGGCTATTAATGGAGTTATCATCCCTCCTTAATGTGTGACCTATCCACTGTCACTCGCGCCTTCCGATCAGATTGTTCACAGGTAACAGGTCTGTGTGCTGACCCAGTTCTTTGTTTAAAATAGTATTAGGTCAGCGTACTCCGATGTTACGTTACAGATATGTGTTCGGGTTTGGAGCTCTAAGCCACTTTTCATGTCCCACTCCCATATAGCAAAACTGAAAAGGCACTGCCACGCTCGACAGAAACCTTGATAGAGAAATTGATGCAGATAGGAAGAGTGTGTTGGCTCGTCAAAAGTTGGTTTTGTTGGTGTTTATTTTCAGCCCCACTCTACCTGCCTCTCTTTCTAAATCTGTTTGGGCAAAGTCCATGACACGGTGAGATAGCAAACAAATGTCATGAGGTTAGTCGAGCAGTTTGAGGAAATACATCATAGACTATAGACTACATACTACTGAAAATGTCAAAGAACTTGACCAATTACTCTATTCTTCATAAAAAGCACAAAATTTCCATTGATTCTTACAAATTGATTCGATAAAAATTAACTGCAATGAGACTAGCTGAAAAATCACTTTCTAATCGCTAAGTATAATTTTCTCGTCCTTTCGCTTACCAAATTCCTTATAAAATTTCCAGAAGTTGAAGTTTTTTAAATATTATTTGGCATTCCAATCTAAAAGTGGGGTTCGTTTAATTAATTCAAATAAAATACAAATTTATGAAGAGTGCTTCATTGGAATTGGCACTAGATCCTCAAATTTAGCTTGTAATAATTACAAAACCAATTGTAATATTTGTGAAAATATTACCCACCTACGCGCATAATCTACTTTCTACTTGGACTTGAATAGCATTCAAGTTTTGGTTTATTTACAATGATTGATTACTAATCGTTTGTTGACTAAGTGTATTTAGTAGGTAGCGCCTATTACGTACTTTGGGTATTTCTTCTCTGGAAGTTATTATTGCATGTTCGGGAAATCTGTACTCATTTATAGAAATACAGACACAGTTCTGAAAGAGAATTAACCATTCAATGAAATAGAGCTAAACATTTTCAACCTAAGACCTAAGGAACTTGTAATAATGTTAATTCGAGCTGTTGTGGTATAGAGAATGAATCGTTGAATTAAGTCAATCAATTCATTACTAGATAGGAAATAAACTTAGCAAACTACAAAATTGACATATTTTAAATGTTTTTGTTTATAAGTCAAACTAAGATTTTTTCCTACTCGTCAAATTTCAGTCAATTTAACGTTTAAAAAAATTTTCGTGTTTTGTTTCAGTTAAGCTTGGTCAAGTAAAGGATCTACAGATACAGATACAGAAAACAAACATCTCGGATTAGTGCATCTTCAAAAGCACGTGTGACGGATCGAATTCAACTAGTGATTAGGACCCAACCAATCCCCGCATCCATTACTTTTTATACAACACTGTCATATCACGTACAAGTCAAGTTTTATCTTCAATATTGAGGATCGCTATTGTACAAACTTACAATCATACACAGATAGATTTTTCAAAGTTGTAATCAGTTGCTGAGAACGAAAAAAAGACATACGCCACAATGGTTGACTACTATAAAGTATTGGAAGTATCGCGTACAGCCACTGAAGCTGAAATAAAAAAAGCGTAAGTATTCAATGATATTTGATTGTCGTTTTGAATAATTTATTGAATTAAGCCTTTTTTGGGTTTTGCAGATACAGAAAATTGGCATTAAAATGGCATCCGGATAAGAATCCAGACAAACCAGAAGAAGCTAACCGACGATTTAAGGAGATCTCAGAGGCTTATGAAGTGCTATCAGATGGTGAGTAAATTCAGAGCTTATACGAGACTGGTGCACAGACATTATTTCCAAGGCTACTTCAGAGTTCGAATAGAAGTTTTAGATATTATATGGGTAGTTCGGAAAAATTGAAAGATAGGATGGTACGCTCACAGTTGCAACCAACGAGCCCCAAGCATCTGTACACCGTTGGTGAATTGGTAGAAATTTTAGGTGTTCCTATATTTTCATATTAATTTAAATTTTGATGATTTTCAAAACTAATTACTGATTTAATTTAATATAACTCGAAATTCATAGCTAGAGAAGCAGGCAACTCTGTGGGAGTATTTTACTATAACGAATGAGCAAGGCCATAAAGTATAAGGCAAGGTTTTCTACAACTCATAAGATATGATTAATATGATGAGAAAACCAAGTACCTCGTAATCCAAGTACCTCGTAATACTGCAAGCAGAGAAAGGCTTAGGTATTCTGTTTCATTCCCCTTATAATTTAATATCAGCACCCTATTATTTATCTGCGCAATAGGCTTTATAAGAGGAGGGTATTTTTTATGAATCCTTCCTAAACTTATGTAGATAGTTATTATATATAACTTCATATCAAATACTATTGAGATTGCATTGAGTTTGTATAAATACAATTTCCCTTATTTTTTGCACACGCCCTTCGAATTATTCCTAGGTCGGAATGTCTATATTTTGAGTCTTAGCACTTGGAAAGATGAATATTATTCAACTTGATAACACGTCGGCTGCGGGCGGGGATTAGCGTAACCCTCCTTTGTGGCCGAAATTTTATTTTACTAATTAGTTTCGTTTTAAGTTGTTATGAAATTCTGTAACTTTAATTTACTTTACTTACTTTACTATGTTTTTTGAAATGAAAAAAAAACTCACTGCTCTGTAATTTTGCAAGTGCCTACCACGTGGGGGCAAAAACACAACTGCCTTAAGATATACGGCGCTACCATCTGAGGAGAGACTGTTAGCGCTGTATATATACTATCGCCAAGAACTTTTCGTTAATTCTCGAACTTTCCGTTAATTTTTATTTTATGGTTTTATTGGGTCGAAATTCTACATTACAGCATGAAATTACTGTTAGGTGCAAATTATTGATTGATAAGGAACATATGGTGGCCATTTACTCTTGAATGGGATATAGTGCGTCAACCACGCCTACGCGTCTTCATTGACGGTTTGCTTTAATTTGTTTCAGCTCCTTCCTGGACTTTCCGAGAGGCTAAAAATGACATTCTCTTGAAAAATTGATTCACTAATTGTTATATCTAATTTATTTGAAATTAATTAAAATTATTATTGTTAACTTTGAATTAAGTACCTTGCCCTTAAACAAGTCACAGAATTCCACATATGTACATGAGAAAAGGAGATGTACATTTTTCTTAGAAAAAAGCTTCTAATTCTTCAGCTTTTGTCTCGTTCACCTCACCATTCAGCGTATCAAGCCATGGTTGCTTCGGCCGGGCTTTTGATCGTCTACCATCAACTTGATGGTCAGACCAATTTTGGTACCTTAATTCTCTTTATCACGAATTACATGACAACATCATCGAAGACGCCTCTCTCAATTTTTCCACCGTCACTGCAACCCCATATCGATCGCAGATATCGTCATTTCGGATGTGATCAGAGCGTATTACGCCATTAGTCCAATGCAACATCTTCGTCCCCAATACCGCGAGATCTCTTTCACTGTCTTTTACAGTCGGCCCACATTCAGAACTATAGAGGGCGCAGTGTTGTCCACTGCAGTAAATTTTAGATTTGTGGACCACCTTCATTCAGGTTGCGCTAATGCCTCCAGAAATTTCATAACGTAGTTCTCCATTTGCTGATACCATTGACCTGAGATATTTATTCGCTCAATTCTAGGCAGATCACCTGTGTGCCTATTTCATGGTTCAATCTGAGATCATGTTACATTTTTAGACAATCATCTTTGATTTTGGACGCTAGGAAAACATCCTCTGCATAAAGCAGTGTATATGGCGCTAGACGTTGAATCTCGCATGTGACAGTGTTCATAACAAGGACAAAAGGGAGTGGTGAGACGGCGCTTCCTTGATGAACACCAAATACAGTTGTCGTAAATGTGTAATCTTGTAATCTTGTATGGGACAGCAACCGAATTGAACGGTAATTAGAACATTCTGCTGGAACTGTGGTGCTTTCTTGCCAGTCAGGTGATGTTCTACCTTCCTCAATTCGCTGAGCCACAGTGTTGGGTCCCAGCTCATCACTTTCAGATACGATGCCTTCAAATCTTGTTGCTTTCTCGAATTTCAATCGATTTATTGTTTGTCCTGGCAAGTGGAATTGCTCCAAAAGTCGACAGTGCTTGTAGAAGTGGAGGGTGAACAAATTCTTCCGTTGAAATCTGTTCGAAATCTTCTCGTCATCTATCCTTCGCGGCTGGTCGGCTGGTAAGCAAAGTGCCGTTCTTGTGATTAACGGTACCGAAGTGGTCGATATTCGGTGTGCATTGGCGTTGGTTTTTGACAAGTCGATACAAATCTCTATGGCCATTTCGGGCATTCTTTGCTTCCCCGTTGGCATTCTTGTAAATTTGCCAATTGGCCAGTGTTGATCCCGATGTTGATGTGCGATACTCTCAAAGGGTGTGAAGGTGGTAAAATGTCGCCGTCTTATGAGAATGTAATCGCTTTGCTGTTTACTGTTTTCACTATAAAATGTATGAAGATGAGACAATCGTTGGATGAACTAAGTACAAGGTCATGAGTGTACGCAAAATCGATTATACCCTCGCCATCCTCATTGCGTGTTCCAAACCTTTTCTCCCCATTGCACCTGTTGCCATCTACCTTCCCACTCACATGGCTATTAAGGTACAGGTGTTTGCATCGAGAAGTTGCCAGAAGGCAACTTTCTCGGCATCAGGTCGACCTGTTTGTGGTGCGTATGCGGTGAAGAAGTAAATAGTGCGATCAGCAACATTATATCAATGGTGAGCTCTATCAGCCGGTCATCAAATCCTTCTGAATCACGGAACCACATTCTGTGGACCACTAAAATAGAAAAGTTTAGAGCCATTTTACGGCCTTCGCGTTCTATGTCGCAGTTTTTGGCACCAGACTGTCGGGTTTCTTGTAGAGCGCAGATATCAATGCGTCTTTTCCGCAGGGCTTTTGCTAATGCCTCGATGTTTCCAGTGAGGGTGCCAATAGTTAGTGTGCAGACACTTAATTGTTTTGCTATGACTAACTTACTTACGCTCTGACGCCATCCAGGCATCAAGAACTCTTGCCTATTTCTCGACAGGACGGGGTCCCGTCCTGCCGCGTCGATTGAGGTGAACGTCTTAGCATTTCTCCGAAGTTCAGGATTTTTCAACGCGGTCATTTTGTTTTTAATGACATTGGGTGCAAAGATAGTACAAAGTACGTTGTCTCAACCCCTCCTTCTTTATGTGATGTAAATAATATAGCGGAGTTTTTTTTAATGAATAATCTATGAAATGAATCTCTTTCAACACAAAAAAACAACAGTTTATATTAGGGGTTTTAGCAGTTTTTCTAGATACTCTTTACTCGCATTTTACTCTTAAATTTTCTCATATATGCTAAATATGCAGTCCCTTGTTGTTGAACTTTTTCGTAACAGTTTTCCGTTCGCCCTCATTTGATCTTCACAATTATGAAGCCTCTTAAGTTAAAATGCAAAAGTTTTTTTAATACAAGTGGTTTCTCCCACTATAAATTAAGCCAAAAAAACGACACATATAACAGAAGAAAAAACTACTTCCCGTTGTTATAGTTCTGTTGAAATTTTTGGATTTCCGTGAATTTATCAGATTCAAATTCAAGAACTAATTTTATCTTAATCCGGCGAAAAATACTAGCTTTTTAAGAAGTGCATCCAGTCTCTTAATTTGCACTTGATTTTTATTATTTATTTTTATAACTAAGTCGATAAATAATTGTTTACAATAACAATTTAGAGCACAAACGAAAAATTTTCGATACGAGATCAACATATAAAAGTCATCAAAACCATCATTACACATATCGTAGTAATTCGCCGTCAACAGGTTCAATGCCATCGTACAGACGTGGCAATCGTTACTCTGGTTTCACATTTCGAGGTCTGTTTGAATCAACACCGATTTTCAGATGGTTTGGTACGCTCAGCGCTTATCATTTTTAAGAGAAAAAGAGAAATGTTGAGAGATAAAAGAGAGAAAGCGTGAGAGAAAGTGCCATCACATTGCTTTGTGTCCATGTGTGATAATCAATTTTTTAACGGATTTTTTAGTGTGAATTTTTACTACAATTAACAAGGATCATTATGAATACATATGTTTTCAATTGACAACCAGCTTTACTCCTTGATGAAAAGTTTATACATGTGCATAAATAAGCGGCATTTTATATGCGACCGTCGTTTAGCTCTTGCAAATTCTTTAAAAGCAAAGAAAACCGATAACTTGATTTTCCTATACCTATGAGAAATATTCTATCAATATAACTGATTCAACGTTCACTTGGAAATCATATTTACAAAATGAGAGTTTTTCCATTGAAAACATAAGAAACTTCTATATTCTGCTAACAGACAAACTGCAAAGTTCACCATTAACTAACTTCGATTGCTCTCATGGGTATTCCATCAGTTTGACAATTGTGACATCATTCAACAAAGATACTAACAAAGTCTTAAGAATGGTTCCTTAGATTGTCTACTTTGATACTGTAAGTGCTGCTGTTGCAAGCCTGCCCTGACAGCGAGTATGCCAGCGACATGCCACCCCTCACGCCAAGCCCTTAATTTTTGCAGCGTTTTGTTTGTGTTCTAATTCAACAATTTATTGATAAGTTGATTGCATACAAGTTTTGTTTTCGTTTTTCATTGCAAAATGTATTTTATTTATACATGTTCCTAATTCTTACAAACATTTTCAGATAGGAAACGTCGCATTTACGATCAGTATGGAAAAGATGGACTCATGGATCACGGTGATCGCCATCATCGAACAAGCGGTCGCCACGAGTTTGATGAATTCGACGATATACTGGGTGGATTCGGTTTTGTTTTCCGACCGCCTGAAGAAGTTTTCAGAGAGTTCTTTGGTGTGAATTCACCTTTCGCTGAACTGTTTGGAGGTAGGGTATTATCTATTTGCCTGAGGTGCAATTGTTTTTAGCATTGTATCGTTACTTTTCAGATATGTCACATGCAAATGGTAGTCACAGACGTGGTAGCAACCGTCATGCACACACACCAAACACAATCATGTCGCCATTCATGTCGCCAATGATGGGTTGTTCAATGATGGATTACTTCTTCAACGCAGACGCGCCAAGCAATGGATTCACATCGTTTTCGTCCTTTAATTCCATATCGAATGGCAGCGGTGGTGGTGGCGGCGGTGCTGTTAAAAGAACATCAACCTCAACAACCTTCGTTAACGGAAAGAAAATTATGACTAAGAGGTAATTACCCCCATTTTATAAAGTTGAAATTATGTTGGCATTTTTTTCTAATTAAAGGGAAGTTGAGAACCACTCAACGGGTTTTTCTAATCAAGAGAAAATTTGAGAGAAAGAAGTTGCCAATTTGAGGACTTTATTCAATATGAACTCGATTGACAACTACACCCTTATGTCATTGCATTTGTCAGGTGTTGTTAGGTTTCCCGGATGTGGTGAATAGATATGCGTCAGCAGACTGAAAAACGAATAAAAATTGAATGAGCCTCTGAGCAGAATTTCAGCTGGTTGAAGTCGACCTTTCCACATATGTGTTCTAAATGCTGAAAATCTATAACTGATTCTTATAACTGCTTTGTCAATTTTAAGTGTCATAGCAGCTTATTAGTGCACATACTTGTACATTTTTGCTTGCTAATCGGCATTAGAAACCCTCTACAGCTCGAAAGACCCCTTCCTTGATCATTGCATTGAGGCTTCTCGCCAATACATCGGCCAACGATATTGAAAGTTGGCGGCGTAGATTTTTTTAAATTCTTTTGAGAATGAGACAATTTCATTTCAAAAATAATGAGTACTTTTTTATTAATTAAAAATAAACTTTATTATATGCAATATTCCTTTTCAACGCTTATTCTTCCCATCACTTTGTGCATATATATAATATGCTCCTTTTATTTAAAAACCAGTTTGGTGAACTCATGTCTGGCCTGCAGGGTGCATGAAACAAAACGTCGTGTTGGCGCAATGCATCAACCGCAATGGGCCCGATGAGTAGACGTGCGTTGCCATGCAAAATCACTGCTTTACAAATGAGAAGGAAGGTGTAGTAATGTCGCTTTAACATATCGTTCCGTTCAATTTCTGCAATAAAACGTTTCATAGTTTTATATGAAACTCTATTTGCTGAAATTAACTCTTGATGATCATAGACAAGAATTATCATCTGCTTGACTTTTGATTGCGGTCTTTCTCGTCCACTAGAGAAACAACAATATTGAGTTGCCATTCCGGTAGCACATGATATATTCTCATATTTTACTGGAAGAACTTTATTGAGAAAGCTGATCGCCAATGCTTTTACGGACCTCATGGAAGCGGCTAGCTCACTATAGTCTAAAATCTATTCATTATAAACCTCCTTTGAAACCTTATGCATTTCTAGAGGATTTTTGGCACAACATTTCACGAGTTCAATTGCAATTGAGACAATTTACATTTATATTGCTTCATGCACTAGGCAGTATTACGATTTTGTGCACTACTTTGGAAACAACTCTCATATTTTCTGAATTGGTGCCACTATCAACACATAGAAGAAGAAAAATAAATATATTGTTGACATTTACCACTTGGCGGGATATAGTGCTTCAACCACACCCAATCTGAAATGCGCTTTAGTTCCCCCAACGATTTTCTCAGATCTCCTGCACTGCTCTACTGTTCTATGCCAAGGGCCTTTCTGGTGACCCATTCGTCGGTCATCTTGGGAGAGTGGATTTCACTGCATGGCATAACTTGCAATGCAATTGTCGCCCTTCTTTAATATGTGACTTATCCACTGCCACTTCCGTCTGTGTGCGTGGGTTTTATTGGTGTTTATCTTCAGTCCAACTCTATTTGCCTCTCTTTCTAAATCCAGAGTTATTTTGCCAAGGTCTATTACCCGGTGATAGAGCAAATAGATGTCATAGGATAGTCGAGGTGAGGAAAGATACCATCGTCCATTGAACTCCTTCACGTCCTGCGGACAAGGCAGCATGAAGAACTTCATCGATAGCAAGAAGAAATAATATCAGTGATAAGATGCAATCCTGGCGGACTCCTCTTTGGACCTGAAAATCTTCTAAGATTTTACCTAGGTGCAGCACGCGGCTTTTTCCGCCATCATATGTCGCTCTAGTTTCTGAATGTCCCTCCTGCGTAGAGCACTCCCTGGTCACGCTGTCGAAGGCTTTCTCGAAATCAATGAAGAGGAGCGGGTGAAATGAAGATCTAAACACCGGGCGCTATTTCAAAATGATTCGTAGACTGTGTCAATGCAGGAATATCCGGAAAAGAGAAAAAAGTTTCTAATTATATTTCAAAACCTTCAGTTTTATCGCTTACAACATTTGGCTAAGAGGTAATGCTTCTGTAAGTAGTCAGAAGTTATTAGCCATATCCTTAACTGGACAAAACCAATGTTTGGATTAAAAAAGCAGAAAATGATTACCAAGCCACGTTTATGAATATCTCGCTACGTGCGAGAAAGCCTGAATGTCAGCCTATTCAAGTTAGTTTCATACTCTTATTCTATGCTACCTTAGAGTGCAATAAATTCACATGAAATAGGAAAATTAGATCTACTTTTAAATTGTTAATCATAGTACGATTGTCTTCAAGCTTTGCAATATTAAACTCTTTAATGTGCTTTATATGTCTCCAAAATTTTGTAATCCCAAGATGAATATAAGGAGAGCATTCCAGAAAAGCTCAAAGATATAGTCCGGTAGAGTCCCGGTTACCCGCCATAAACAGAACGGTGTAATGACATATAAGCCAAAATGGTGAATAATCGGGAGAATTGAATAAAACAAATATTTATCACACTGTTTATGTACGAATGTACATATTAATATTTTATATTGTGAATTTAGTGAATAAATAGTTCTAGCTGTGAGGCTCTTGCTCGGCAACATTCTATAGTTAAGGCCCATTTCGTCGGAATTAGTGTTTCATCTCGTATTGAGCTTTCAACCATCTGTGCCATCTAGTCTATGCCTAAAAATACCTCCCATTTCGATATCTTTAATAAATTAAATTGAAATAATATTAAAATTCACCCGAAAAAAAACCCCTTCGATTTATTATAACGGTACCAGTGAGATAAACGACGTACTAAAGACCCATATATGAAGTAGCTACTTTTCCCTGTTCTGTTTTAAGGTTTTGTGTAAAACAAAACCTTATTAAAATCGATTCCATGTCTGTCTGTCACACGTATTTTTCTCCAAAACGGCTAAACTAATCCGAACGAAATTTGGTGGACAGAGGGGAACTATGAAATCCCACGCATACATGTAAAAGGGGGATTCAAAAATTTTTTTCACCGGATATAGTCGTGTAGGGTATCAAATGAAAGGTCTGGATTTATGCTTTCCGAAATTGACATTATTTTAGGCGTGAATTGTAAAGTTCGCGAGTAAGGAGTCAAAATGTACGCACTTAAAGTGAGACGGGACTCATTTTCGGAAACTACCCAACCTAAAAATCCGAAAAAAAATCAGGGTGGTGCGCTTAGATGAAATCTAGGCCGCAAAATATGTCCCATTCCGATATCTGCTCAAATAAATGTGCTAATAGTATATTATCGTCCTAGGTGTACTAAATTGCACCGTGATAGAGGACAGTCTCGTGCATACACATGCCAAATTCCATGAAAATCCAACTATTAGTGTCAAAGTTATAGAAGTTCAAACTTATTAATTTCGTGCTAATTAACAGCATCCTAGGCCATACAAATAAGATGCTGACGTCTTAATTAACGAGAATAATTGACATTCGAGTGAAATATTAAAATCCCATTCAAGAAGAATCTAATTCTTCCTAGCCCATTTTTATATTTGATGTTGGTTAAATTGTTGGCATTTGCTAATAATATTGAACTCAGAGTGTGAAGCGTATGAGGTTGACTATTACCAATACAGGACCTTCCATCAAATGATTTATTTAAATCGCGTTCTAGAAAATAGAGGGCAATGGAATTTTTAGCTATCTGACACGGAGCTGTTGTGCACTCGTCGCTCCTCACATCTTTTTCTTCAGCCTTCAGTTCACAAGCGAGGTCGGCTCGTCGTGATCGGGTTCGTCATTTTATTTTATCAAATGCCTGATCAGGATGTAATCGCGAGTCCTTTAAATCCCCATCCAGTGTATCAAGCCAACGTTGTTTTGTTGTTGTTGTTGCTTTGGCTGCTTTTGGTTGCTTACCATTGACTTCGATGTTCTGACCAATACTGGTTGTTGAATTCTCGTTAGCGTGAATTATGTGACCACACCATCGAAAACGCCTCTCTCGCAATATTTCCACGATCGGTGCAAACCCATATCGATCGCGGATATTCTCATCTCAGACGTGATCAAAACGTGTCACGCCACCAGTGCAATGCACCATCTTCGTCCCCATTACCGCAAGTCGTGTTCATTGTCCTTTATAGTCGGCCAACACTCAGAACTATAGAGAGCGGCAGACGAACGACATTGCAGTAAATTTTAGATTTGGGACGTGCGCTGATACGTCGGTCACAAAGAACACCAGTTGGGGAATGCCACTTTATCCAGGTTGCGTTAATGCGTGTTTCAAGGGAACTCCTGCATGCTTGCTAAATTATATTGAAATCCGAATGTGAAGCAGACTACTAACGGAAGCAAACTATAACATACAGTACTTTCCAAAACAAATTGGTTGTCTGAATGGTTCTTAAAAAAATAGTGCACAATTGAATTTTTAGCTATATACAAGTGGAATTGGCGCGCACTCAAGGTTCGTCCCATATAGACAAACACAAAATCCTCCATACCTGAAGCGTTTCTCGGCTTGTGAAACACCCAGTCTTTTTAACTAAATATATAAAACGTTACTGTGTTTTATAATAATTGTTTATATTGTGTGTTTTTCAGGGTATATGAAAATGGCAAGGAGACTGTCATGAAATACGAAAATGATGTCCTCAAATCAAAGACTGTGAATGGAGTTGCTCAGAAGATTCCCTCAATTAAAAATTAATCTAAGTGCGGAGAAATAGAAGTGAGAATAAACAGGAAATCATAAGGAACAATAACTTCAGCAAACAATATCAGCAAACAGACAAAAATCGTTCTCGTCAGAATGCACCATGCTAGCCATAATAACATGAATAAATTAAACATGACGGTCTGAATAAATTTACATGAAATCCCCTCAAACTGCAGAAAAATACGATTCTAATTCATGATGGAATGTACTAATAATAAATTTTTTACTTTTCCCTATTTCGTTTTCAAATTTCCGTTAAAATGGAGAAGGTGAACACGAAGCTTTGAGATTACCTCGATCAAAACTGAAGTAAGCGAAGTCAATTGGAAATGAATAAGTTCTGAGTTTTGTTTTCTTCCATTTTTCTGGAACAATTTCAATGGCAAAATATGAATACAGTTTGTTTTTCTGGATTTGCATTGGAACTTCCTAAGTGATATGTAACATGAGAATTTTGATAAACGATAAATGAATAGAATTTTTGAGAACTCATAGCGTTGGGAATTTGTTGTTAAATGATGTTCAAGGGTCCACCTAATTTACAATGTCGTTACGAACTAAAATATGATAACACTTTGAAACTGTCCGGGAATTCAGAAACACCGTAGATTATACTTGATAGAAGGAATGAATTAAACAGTTGCAACAATACTTTGAGCTTGACATTAATAATCTGTTGTATATTTGATCAATTCACTGCATACTGAGCGTGAAAGATTTGAACAAGTTGCACTCTTACATTTCACCGTCACACCTACCCACTGAGGTGATTCGGAATATCGCTCAGCTTCACTTGGGAGCCCCTCGAGTGTTTCCATTTGTAGTAGACTTCCAGGGACAAATTTGAAGCATAAAAATGGTCATGTGCAAGGAGCTAAACTGTACAGCCGTTCCGAGTCATTTGAATTCGAAAGTAAAGTAATCACTTTGATCGTTTTCTCGGTACGACGGGTCACCACGTATTTGCGAAAATGACTGTTGGTTCGCGTGAATATGACGGAATATTACTTTAAGTATTAGCTTTAGTTACGTACATTATTCTCCCAATTTTGTTCATTTTAAAATATTAATTTTTCTCCTACAATTACGCGCGAATTAGAATTTATGTTTTTTTATTGGTTTAATTTTAGTGAGAATTTAATCTTTTGCATAACTATTAATTATAAATCCTAATTTTACTTAGTAGCCGTACATAATGAATGATGATGATGATAGTTGGTAATGTAGTATACATGAAGCGGAAAAACCCATACATAGAGCAGAATTCTTGTGTGAATGGTGAATGTATTTCATTGCAAGCGAGAAAGCGATTTATAATTATAATACATACAAAGATTTCATGAGAATAGTTCTAGATAAAAAAGAAATTGAAATAAATTGAAACATAAGAAATTCACTTTAATAATTATAAATGTACTCGAAAGTAAACAAACGAGGTCATTCGAAGAAGAAAGAAAAATAGACGAATTAATAACATACATTTGGTGTTTTCATTACAAATCCCAATAAGCGGGAAAATAGCTCTGTAAATTTCGAGCTCAACCTGAACACGGATGGTGAAAGTAAACAGGAGTGCACAAGCACAGCAAATGTTTTGCCCTACAAGAAGAATATTTTGTAATGCGTACAGTAGCAGCTTGTGGCGAAGGGGAAGATCATTCGATTGAAGATCTCATGGGCGCCAAGGTGGACACAGGGGTAGAATGTGAAAAAATGTAACATATTTGTTCAGAGCCTTCAGTAAATATTCATAACTAACTTCATGCCCATGCCCACCGATGATTCTGTGTATGAAATTGCTATAACTTCACAACTGCACTGTCAATGGATGATGATTCAATTCTGGACTACTTTGCAGGCGAAAACGGTATACGAGGATTACCTGAAAAGTTTTAAATCTGAACTACCGAAAAACGTTTCTCATCAAAACCATTTAAAAGATGCTTATTACAATTTTAGTAATTTTCTGGTTTTATTTAGCGGTCATTTGTGTTATTCACCCTTGGTGTTTTCATGAAAACTGGAAAATCAACTATAGGACCCTAATAATATGCACGTTTGCTCACCAATCAAAAGTGGATTCGAATGAATATTTGTAAGTCATTGTTCGGACCGTTTAAGCATAATGAGATGATTTTTGTGTCAATTCGAAATTGGAAAATAAGCTAAGGGTTGCGAAGGGTAAAAGGACTCCAAAAAACCCGAAGACGTTTTCATTAATTGGTAACGTGATTTTCTTCTCATTCAGGCTTTGTGTCGTTCGGCGGCGGGATCTGTTTATCTAGAGTTCGCCAGTTCCTTCGATTATTGGTCTGACCCAGGTGAAAACTCATATTAGCATCTTCGGTCCTCCTTTCGCTCGTTTTCCATTCCATTAAATGCTGAAACCATACTTTGCTAGTGATTTTTCGCCAGCGCAGATTACGTGACCACATTGAAGACCTCTTCCTTCTAGGCAGGACACTGTCACTATAGTGATAGTGCCGGTTTCGTTGGTGTCGATCGTCACCAGGTCGATCGCCTTGTCCAAGGAAAATCTAACGAGAAAATGCATTTAATATCTAACATTTCTTCATTTTCCCACGTTTCAGCATCCCTTAGCTTTCCAAATTTACTCCCTTCAATTTCCTAATTTTATTTTATTTAAAAACAAGTCGGAAACCGGAAGTTCGGCACTTCAGGCATGAAAGATTTTGGTGTTTTTTTGTGCATGTTTGGGTACATGATTTACTGACATTTTATTTCTTATGGAGTGGTAATTTGACACGAAAGAGGCAAATTTGACCTACAATAACTTTGTTAATCATTGAAGGATTCACACTAGAAATGGGTAGGCGATGTATGTACAAAACTGATATCACCTTGAAGTGTAATATCATATTACTATCAACGATCGCGACTGGAACATCAACAAACAGTACAACATCACCTAGCATCTTCGCGTTACTGTATCATCTAATATTAGCGCATTACCTTGCATTACCACATCATCTAACGGCGTATTACCGCATCATCTAACATCAGCGCATTACGCGTTACATCTAACATCGTCGCCTTACAAAAGTGATGATGATACTGCTTCTCTAAAAGTAATATTTTGTAATGTAATGTCAAATTACAAAGCAACATCGCCCTTCGTAGCGCAAGTGGCGACGGCAGTTTTCGAGAGTCGAGCTGATATCAATGCCGAGCAAGAATCTTGTGAATCTATTTTTTTTTGTGGTTGCTTGTTCTCTTGGCTTCTTTGGGTTGGCTCGGCCCTGGTTTTCGGTTGGTTTTCGGCTAGAAAAATTATTTCGGGTGCAAGTGAATATGTGGATGCAGATTCTTTGCTTTAATTAAGCGTTCGGCTGCTGATTGATGTGTGCATATTGCTGACCAAATGTAGGATGTAAGCAAGCAACCGAGATCAATACAGTGTTTGCCTTTTATGATATGTGCTCCTCAAAAGTTCTAAGGGTGTAATCTATTGCACTTCACGTTTCTTATGTAAGGTGCAATTGGGTTGGGGAAAACGAAATGTCGTATTTTATCAATAGATGGCGACACTTAAACATATCTTGTGTTATACTTATTGCATTAGGCCATACGGCGATTTGAAGACGACAATCTGCACTACAAGTATCTCTTTGACAGTGTTGTGATCGTACGTTTCAGTCTCAAGTTATAGCGCGTCAAAGATGGAGTCCACCAAGTAAGAAATTTGTCATATTTTACGTTTTTACTACCTGAGAGGTAAAAATGCAACGAAGGCGGCCGAGAAAATTTGTGAAGTTAATCAACCCGATACTCTAACAATTCCCACAGCACAGCGTGGGTTCGATCGATTTCGTTCTGGTATAGTGGATATCGAAAATGCACCCCCAACTGGTAGGCCCAATTGTCGTAGAAACCGATAAAATCGTCGAAATCATCCAAGTAGACCGGCATGTGAGCACTCGCTCGATTGGCCAGGAACTAGGTATAGACCATAAAACTGTTTGCAACCATTTGCAGAAGATTGGATTCCAAAAAAAGCTGGATGATTGGGTGCCACACGAGTTGACGGAAAAAATCTCTTGGACAGATCTCTTGGAACGCCTGCGATGCACTGCTGAAACGGAACGAATTCGACCCATTTTCGAAGCGGATGGTGACTGGTGATGAAAAGTGGATCACGTACGACAACCGACTTGCGCCAAATTGGCGAGTCCTTAAAACAAAAAGCATAGTCAGCGACAAAACCTACAGTCAGACACAACCCACCATTATCAACCTACCAGTGGAGATAGGACTGAAACTGTTGACAGTGTCTTGCCTTCTTCCACATCGTGAGATTATGTATCAGTGCAAACAAAACAATGCAGGACTTGCAGAGCTGAGGGCCAAATCAGCAAGAGCTGTCGAGTTGACTGATTGCACACTGTGTAAAAGGAAAAGGGCGTGGCCATTGGTGTTCGTAGTATAGGAGAGCCCTTAACGCAAATCGCAATCGGTTGATACAAATCAACCTTAACTACTGCCACCAGGCAAACCGCTCGCACCAAAGATAACAATCTGTAAGCGGTGGTATTTGGTTCAAAGATCAAAAAGACTGAGCAGCGTTGCGGGCTTGCAAAGAAGCCTTCCAGAAAATAATGGAATATCTGAAGGGGGGACACATCAGAGCGAAGGTAGAAGAGCTGCGTTTGCTGAGTTTGGACAGATACTGGGCGTTCTACTTTTGTCAACACCATAATTTCTGGCGGCGTCACTGAGTCCTTGGAAGGCGCACAGTCAAACGCCTCTTCAATGTTCATGAACACCCCTATCGCGGACTTGCCTTTTAGAGTTGCATCCTCTATCTTTGAAAACAAAGAGTGAATAGGAGACTCATAGGACTTTCCACGTTGGTAAGCGTGTTGACTTTCATATAGTGAGTGCGACCTTAGTCCCTTCTCGCGGATGTGACGCTCAACCAGCTTCCAGACATTTTAGCGAAAATGACGTTAAGCTGATTTGCTTGAAGTTCTTTGGATTTGAATAGTCATCTTTCCCAACCTTAGGTATGAAAAGTACTTTAGCCTTCTGCTAGATTAAGACATCCTCAAAAAATTTCTTAGAAGCTGCTCTAAGTGCTCTATACCCTTCTTTACCATCGCTGAATTGATGCTATCCATGCTATGGCATTTTTAAAGCGTTGAAGCTAGTTATCAAGTCTAAGCTCGACCTTTCGGGCAACACCTTCGAAGTGTGTCATTATGGTACATGCTTCCTCCCGGTTGTTTATTCGTTGTGCTAAGTGACTTAGTCTGTGATACTCTTTGCGGAGCTCTGCGATTTCCACGTCCATCAATACACCGTCTCAATGCTACCAGGTTCATAACTGAATTTATGACAGTGTCAACTGCAGCGCCACCACTCCAAGGAATACACTTCAGCGCGACCCCAACTGTTCCAAGAGTTTCGACAAACTTCCCGGTGTTCACCGTGGCAACGTTCAATGCACCAGGGTGGCGCACATCGAGAGTTTTGCCCATCACTTCGAAGGCAATATATTGATAGTCGCTTGTCGAGAAAGTCTTCCCCCGTCGCCACCCGTCCACCAGCGACACCAGTGAGTCCGGCGCGAAGATTACATCTGGAATGCTTCCCTGGCAGCCTGGGCGCCGGAACGTTAGGGTGGATCCGATACAGTCCTGTTCTTGTCGCCATTTCGGGAATTCCCTCTGGAGTCTGAACCCATTCAAAAGCCCTGCCGTTGAAGTCACCCCCGACCAGGATCCGCCTATCCATGCTTAAGATAGCATCCTCCAAAACATGAAGCCTGCGTCGAAAGCCCGGCATCGTTTCATTCGACGTACGATAGACATTGAAAACCCTCGACCTTGGGCAAGAACCTTAAAGGCCCGGATTCGTATCCTACACACTACCCAACTAATTTTTTTCCGCAATTTAGAAGCTTCTTCGCGTATTGCTCCGCAACTTCCACCACAGCGAGTTTTTGGTCTCGGGAGTTCGGAGAAGTGATACCAATCCGGACATTCACGTTTGATGGCCTCTTCTACCTCGTGCTTTTCTGTGAGGCAGTCAAGATCTCGGATTTTCAGAGAGCACGTGGGTTCCAGGCTAGAAACCAAAGCTTTCTCTCCCAGAAACCTCTTGAGTGATTCACATAACGTAACTTTATTTGTTGTACTCGGGCCTAGTTCGACCAGGGCTCCGCCACCCTTCATTTTACCAATTGAAGAGACTTCTGCTCCGCTATCTTCGGGTTTGATTTTGCAAGGGATTTTACTGAGGACTTCCGCAAAAGTCTTGCCTTCCGTCGGCTTAATAAGCAGAGCTGGCGGTCTAGTCCTCCTTCATCTCCCCACCTTTTCTTTTGGTGCTCCGTCCTTCGTGTCCGCCTTAATTTTAAGTAGATGTTTTTCTGATGACGCTGCCTGTTGTTGCCTCTTGTCCCTCTTCGTCCTCTCATTTTGAGACGACGGATTCTACAGAAAGCTGCAAACCTCTCTCCGTTGCGTTGTGAAGTTGGCCTCACCTACTCCCTGAGATGCCAAAGTTTTACATGACTACTCAGACGGTAGTGACTCTTCTCTCCTCATTTCGCGAAGAGTCCAGGGATCGTCTATGGCGGTGTTATGAGCTAAAGGCCCTCAAATAAAGGATCATTAAGCAGACCAACACTGAGTTTTGCCAGTCAGTATGTAGAGCTCTTCCACCCTCCCTCTAAACGAACATTGGAATGAAAAGTTCACACGTTAAGGTAATTTCCAGTTTTTTATTAAATTTGAATCGAATTTCTCTTTTTATCATCAAATACTAAATTCCTTAAGTTGTTAATAAAATATAGTCGTTACAACTAATGTCCAGCTATTCATGGGCTGGAGTTGAACAAAGTCACAAACAAAAGGAAGAGTACATAAATATATTCGATATATCTATTGTTAAAATAAAATCGACTAGGAATGCATTAAAGTATCTCCTTACTCTAAACACACCAACAGTCTCACGCTATGCTTAAATTCATAAATACATCCACTATGAAGTCTTTACTTCTTGAGTATTTCATATTATATATGTGCCTACGTTCTGAATGATTCAAAACTCTTAATTCCAATCGAATCGATCAAGTGTACTTCCATCACGGGTGTTTCTAGATTGCACTCTGCAGCCGCTCCCGCTCCCACATTCCCTGCCACAGCAAAAACATCACTTAAAAGAAAAGTCCAAGTGAAAACTAAAGAAAGATCTTCTGAAAAACATGGGCGGATCAAGAAAGTGTCTTCTAAACCATTCGAGATCAGGGGGTCCCATCGGAGTCATGGAAATAATTATTTTGTATGCAAAGTTTTACTAAGAAGTCATTTGAGGATAGTCGGTTTGCCGAAGTAATAGGAAAGCGGCGCAATTTTAAAGATCGTCTCCGTTTTGCCGTCCTTTGTCTAATTCGTAACTTTACCTCGCTCGTTACGTAGGAGATGCACAACAAGGTCTTTGAGTGGGTTCATGATGAATTGAAAAATTTGTAAAGCTATCTAATCGAGTTTTTCCGGTGTGGTCCTTGCCAGTTGGTAGAATGCTAATTGGGGAGGTAACGTAATTGGCTGGAGAATTTCACGTAGAGGGATTGGGTTGAAGACAAATATTGGGAGGTTGCATTCGGAGGACGGGAATTTGGGTAATCAGACACGAAGAACCATAGTTGAAATTGGAAATTTAAATGGTCATCCTCTTGTGGGAAAATCCTGCAACTCAACCCAATGTAACTGGAAAACATGGACGCACTTGTTGCTGGCTATCTGGGAGAATTAATAATTGAAAGCGGTGAACCTGAGCCACCGACTTAGAAGTTCGATTAGGACTAGACTATTTGCTTCGAACGAGCGTGAATTTCCCGACGACGATGGCGACCGCGACACGATAAATCATAAGCAAGAAATCGGCGTTTTCATTCCGATAGCGTTGTTGGCAGCCGAACGCCATTGTCATCTCGTGCTCGGGCTGCACGAAGTCTGGTCGTTGGCTGGTGCTTGCTGCTGTGATTGTTGCTGATAATGATGGTGGTGACCATGGTTGTGGTGCCGTCGCCCACGATTGTAGTGACGCCGGTTGTGGTGTGAGTAATTGTTGTTCGTCGATTCGTTGGTGTAACGTTGAGTGCTGGCGGCTGGCGAAGGATGGCTGTGGTTCCGACTGCTTCCGCCGCGGTGATGGTTTGAGCGACTGACTTGCTGGCGTTGTGTTTGTGCATTTGGCTGCTGCTCAAGAGAGGGTTTCATATCTTAGACAAATCTTTGGAAAGATGATAAAAGCGGCGCTTACCACTGGCGTGACGAAATGCGGTTCTGCTGGGATATCACTGCGACTTGTACTGTCCACTGCGTCCTCCGAGTTCTTCTGTTCTTCACTCAACTGTTCCTCTGGCGCGAGGGATATAACGTTGTTTTCTTCGGCGCCCGCGTCTATAATTCCCCCACGACTCTTTTGGTGTAAGAACAGGCTTGTCATTCTCGTTTGCAAATGTCGCAGTTCCTCGGTCAGATGGAATTCAGGAGCCATTTCGAGTTCTGTGGGAGGCATAGCCGTTCGCAGGTGATCATAATCATCCTTTATCGGTTCCCGACAAACCGGACAAACTGGCTGCGAAAAAAAAGAAAAATGGGATTTGCTTCAAACAAATAATATCAGGAACACGAAAGGTGCCGGGATCAAAGCCATTTTCAATCCCGGTCCAACTGCGAAGCACACGAGTTTCACAAAGAGCACTGCATCATATCAACCGCACCCTGCTTGACCTATTTTCCAAAATGCGACGTGCATTCCTCATTATTGATTTTTCGGCCTGAGGGCATATTTCACAGATCGACCTACCTCGAACGGCTTTGATTGCTTCCTTTGCCAGGCAGGCAGCTTGTCCTGCTCCTCGTTGTAATTTCGCCGCGAGGCAACCAGGTGTCTGGCCAGACAGTAAGAGTGCAGGTAGTGATAGCACTCGGTCTTGGTAAACTCGTCGCCGTCCTGGAACCCGTACAAACACACTACGCACTGCCCACTCGGCAAGTTGCTGCCAGTCAGATGTTCACGGATCACCTCAATCAAGTCGAAAACCACGGGGAACCCCACAGACTCTGAGAGTTTCTTCGTGCACGCATCCTTTATTTCTGCCAGACGAGCGTCGTCGAGCCCACGAGGCTTTTGTAGTTTGAATGTGGGGCTAACGTCCGGATACCCGGTTGATGGGAGTACCTGCAATGTCACGCATATATACTGACGTTCCGTGTCCTCTCCAACTGTCGGGAAAACTGTCGTCTCAATGATTTCGGGAATATCTCTGAAATTTTCACGAGCTTTAATCGCACGCTGGCAACTATCAATTAATTTATTGTCACTCACGTTTCAGGGTTCCTCGCAATCCTGACGTCGTCCATTAAAATCGCCTCCAATGACTCGACCTCATCGAACAGTCTGAAAAAACAAGAAGGAATCAGCCAGTGCTCCCCAAATCCCGACGCAGGTTATGTGCAGTGAAAGGACACTCGTGCAACTTACGCCTCCATCGTCCTTGGTGAGGTTGGGCGTTTCTCGAAGACTGAAGCGAATATTCGACGGCTTCTCTGGTCAGAACCTTCTCCACTTTAGCAGCAAGTCCGTGGGAAATTGCAACCTGCACTCTTCGAACACCTTTGACAGCGACAGTAGCAATATCAAAATCAATTTCGCGACAAGAGACAAGTCCCACTACTACACGGACAGAGTAGCCGCGGACGGCAACTGTCAAATTTTCGGAGTAGTTTGTGAAGGTTTCCGAATCGTAGAAGATTGAAATTCCTGGGTCTGGCAGCGTTGGCAATGCAGTGCATCCTTTACTAAGTAAGCGGATTCATTTCGTCGCTGCAGTTTGCACCAGCCAGTGTGATTCGATAAAATTACTTATGAATCAACAGTTTGCGAAAAAGAGGATACCAGTGATTTCCCGTTAATGTGCTGATGAGTTCATAATTCTAGGAACAACAAAATAGAATGGGTTAATGGGCTGTGTTAAGAAAACAGACGCTCATGGCCCATTAGCTCAGTTGGTTAGAGCGTCGTGCTAATAACGCGAAGGTCGTGGGTTCGATCCCCCCATGGGCCAGCTTTTTTTCTCGTTTTAGGATAATTTTCAGTTAAGTTTAACCCTCCGTATAGCGCATGGGACCATCCAAATGTTTTTCTAAATTTCATTGTATTTTTGATATACTATACTTTAAGGCGGCTTCACACAGTGTAATTCGTGTCAGTCACTAGGACGAGAAGAGAAGAGGATAGTGGTAAAATTGCTTTGTAACGGCTTATTGCCAATTTCCAGCAGCATAATTTTGTCCCTTATTTTCTTGTAAAATGAGCACTAGATGAAAATCATATTAAAGTGTTGTGTGAAGAATTGGCAGAAGTAATTGAATCGTAAAAAAACATGGCAACAAAAGGTGGGTGAGAAAATAGTTAGTTAGAAGATCCGCACGTGGGGCTTCAAGAATGTTTCCCAAGGATCCCGCCATCCTGAACGCGAAATTGTATGTGAATGATTCTTTTAATTTACTTTTGGAGGCAATACCGCCGCGAATACAGCAATGATAATGAATTCTTGATTATAAGTGGATCTTAAAGTTTTAATTTTAGCCTCAACAACACCAAAATTAGATACAAGTACCTATTTGTTTCGTGGTCCTTAATAAAGTTGATTCTCAGGCGATTTTGTTCTAGTCTTGTCCCTGGCCAAAAATTACAAACACTTGGAAAATTTAAATAACAATCTTTTTATTTAAATATATTTTGTAGTATGAAAGCTGATATATTCATAAAAAACGTATATATAATATTATAGCAGTAGATTTTAAAAAGAGATATATGTATATAATATTTTTCAGTTTCCCGAGTTGTCACAATCTCGACAGATGCCAGATTTTCTCTAATACTAGCACTAAGTGCCAAGCATTTAGGCTTGGACGATCCTACCTGGTGATGGTGGCCGGTGGTAGGTTAGTGGCAGAATCCGTCGAGAACTCCCTGCAACATCTCTACGTTCATCGGTCAAATCCTTAATAGGTAAGTCCAGGAACGAATATTTGACCAGTGTTGAAGACTCACTAAAGCACGGAAACCTCAAACCTTTCCGGTCCCACATTCGTAACTCCCGCTGCCCTGCCCAGTTATCCCCTCTGTCCATCAAATTTTCTGGCTTCTCAGCTAACTCCCCCTAACTATCTTGTGATTTACTCTGCCGCTACTTTTCGCCAGTCTATGTTCCCCCTCCTTCCTCCGAATCCCTCCCTATAGTGGATGTAACCTGCCCCGCATCGGCTACCATTCCCCTTCTTACCCCTATCCTTGTCGAGTACCTCATTGGCAAACTTGATGCCAATGTTGGACCTGGCTACGATGGTCTTCCAAACCTCTTTTTGCTCAAAACTGGTAACTCCATCTCCTTTCCCCTATCTCTTATTTTCAACAAAAGCCTCGAAGAGAATCATTTTCCCGGCTTGTGGAAAGAGGCCCTCATCCAGGCCACAAAAGTGGCGATCGTACGCTTGCCGACAATTACTGTCTCATTTTCCTCCTCTCCTGTTCCAAAATCTTTGGCCAATACATAGTGAAAGAGCTGGCTTCGTTAACCGTAGGTCCACTACCTCCAACCTGCTTGACTTTACCAACTTTGTCCCCAAATGTCTAAAATCACGGCAAGAAGTGCATACCATTTACACTGACTTGGCTAAAACCTTCGACACTGTAAATCACAAGATACTTCTATCCAAACTCCCGTCTTTAAACGTTCCCATACCACTTGTTTTATGGCTTGCCTCTTATCTTTCCAACCGAGCCTGCCCCGTTTCTTTTGACGACTGTACTTCCCGCTCCTTCGCCCCCTCTTCTGGCGTCCCATAGGGATCTATTTTGGGTCCCTTGTTATTTTTATTTTTTATTAACAACCTTTCCCCTCCTTCCTCCCCTCCTTACTTGTTCCTGTTTGCTCTATGCAGACAACCTTAAGCTGTTTTCCGCTATATCGTCGCCTATGGGCTGTGTTTCCCTTCAATCTATTCTGGACACTTTGGCTCGTTGGTGCTCGACTAATGGTCTAGCGTTAAAAGTCAGAAAGTGTCACTCTAAGTGTTACTCCCTAATATCCTCACCCACTTCTTCCTCTTACTCTCTTAACGGGCATTTTTTATCCTGCTTAAATTCTACTCAAGATCTCGGAGTCACTTTCGACAATAAGCTCCGCTTTGACACCTATTGCCTCGATGTCATCAATCTAACTGTAGAATTGTCAGGTTTTATATTTCGCTCCTTTTCTGAATTTGACTCCATCCAACCCTCCTTAGCTCTCTTCAATTCCCTCGTGAGGAATACCCTCGAGTATTGCTCTGTGATCTGGTCTCCCTCCCGTAACCATGATTGTTTTGCCCTTGAAAATGTGCAACGTAAATTCACCCGTTCCCTCTTCTTTAAGAAAAACTTCCCCCGTGCGGACTACCCGTCTCACCTCCGCTTTCTGAACCTTCCCTTCCTACAACAGCGTAGATCCTATCTGGATCTATGTGCATTTTTTAAACTTTCCTCGGGTCTGATGGACTGCTCTGCTGCTGACGAGATCACCTGCCGTCCTGCGTCTTATAACACACCTAGCGCAGACATTTTAAACGTGCCCTTCGCAGAGCTCAAAGTCTACTTTTATTCCCCCATTCCTAGGCTTTACCGAAATTACAACGCAGAACAGCTTGGTCCTTTGAACTTATCTACTTTAAGTAGTTTTAAACGTAGGATAAGTTTTTTGCTTTCTCCTCCTCCTGAGGACAATAATTAATTGGAATTTTCTTTGTTTGTTGTCCGTTAAATTAAATTAAATTAAATAAACATTGAGCAGATATGCAGGATGGTGTATTTGTGCATTGTTTGAACCAGACTGTGACAGAGTCCCAGGTAATCATGGGAAGCCATCAGTGATTTACACTCAATACCTGTAGCTGACAATATTATGGGAACTAAAACCACTCGCGCGAGATGTCGAATTTCTTTGATTTCCCGAGCCAGTGGCTCATAGTTCTTCGTCTCCACGTATTTGCGTTCAATGTTGTTATTAAGGGGGATAGGAAAATCAATAATATATGTGTAGCGACGCATCTTGTCAACTAACAGCACGTGAGACTTATTGTGTGGTATGTGGCGATCAGCCGGTTCCACAGTACATCTAATAACTAGTAGACTCAATGGCCCAGACTTGTGAATATATTGAGGAAGCTTATCCGTACACATCATAGGCATCAAACCACATGTAAATACTGCCAGATGTTGAGGGCTTATGAAGTGTACGGATAAGCTTTCCTAATACATTCGCAAGTCGGGTCCATTGAGTGTGGGTACTGCCTGTCCCAATGCATATTGTAAGTAGAACTGTCAAGTACTGCCTGCGCTTATATATATATATATTCCCGTGATCAGCCATGCTTGTATGCAAGGTGTTGATGAATTACAGCATTATGCCCGTTGGTGTATTAAACACTAAATAAAATGGGTTTGCAAATGTATTGCGCTAATCTAGCTAATCCAAACACATCATAGTCATTAAACCACATGTAGATACTGACAGATGTTGGGGGTCTATGATGTGTACGGAAAAGCTTTTCCAATTCATTTGCAAGTTTGGTCTATTTAGTGTGAGTACTGCCTATTAGATATACTATGCCCGAATAACATTCTGCACGGAACGTTCTCCACCCGATCTTTTATTATAAGCCTTTTATAAGTTCGAGTGGCAACCACGCCATCCTGAATGGCACACATAAAACCCTCTGTCTCAGCAAAGAGCTCTCCAGCACACAGCCGTCTGTTCGAAATATGCCAACCGACAGATTGTTACCAAAGACAATTGACGTGTTTACCGTTCATTACCTTCGACTGATTTATGTTATGTGCTAACCGGCTGTGTATACTGGTAATTTTTCTATACCAGAAATTCTGCACCCGATCCAGACCAAGGCTTCTTTAGTTCTTCGAGCTGTTTATGGCTCGTCGACCCTCCTCTTCGGTAACATCCGTAATATTGATGCAGGCGTAGTAGCACGGCGGATGCCTTCGGGGGTAACCCACTCAGTATGCTGGGCAGGTAACGACAAAATTCTACCTCAATTTGTTTCGCTTCCGTCATCGAAGACTGTACTGTCTAGACGCTCTGTTAGGATTCGTTGAGAGATTTGAAAAAACTCCGCTGGTTCCTCGCGTACGTTGCATTCTGAACACGTCTGAAGTGACTTCCCCCATACCGTCGTAACCGATTGCATACAACAGAAGACTTCTGTGTCCAGAAGTTTAGCTACGGGTGTTAGGCTGGGTGTGGCATAGTTCCTGTAAACTCCTGCACTTTATTTCTCACCCGTCTGCTGGCATTGCCATTGCTGATTCGAATCATTTGAATCAGCTTAGCAATGTCCTGCATTAGTAAGTCCCATCGACGTTTCCGATGAATTTTCATGGTGGATCTCTTGGGTCACTAAAACCAATAGCGCGAAAGTGATTCGTTTGACTATGGAATCTAACAGTCGTAACTGCACCAGAATACACAACTGATTCTAGTTGCAGCAGCAGCATACCAGCACACAACCGAGGCTCTTTGACTCTTGGTCACCAATTTCGCGACGACCACAAGTCTCCCTTATGATGACCGGAATTGAGTTGTGTGTGTGTGGTGGAGGAGAAGCTACAGCTTCTGCGCACTCAGGTCGTGTTGGCCCATTGTACTCGCCACCCCGTCTAACGGAATATTCCGGATTCGTTAACGTATTGCAGGATTTCCGTTAGTGGATGTGATGCTACCTGTCGCAACTGGAGAAGATCGGCACCAAATATCTGATGACTGCTGCGTCCATAGGCATTCACATAGGAAACGCTCCGTGGATTTCGCTTCCTCATTACAGGAGGGACACGTATCATCTTGAGTAATTTCTATTCTAAACATATGCCCAGCTAGTGAATTATAGCCTTTCAGAATGCCTACTATACACCTGCAAATCCTCCTGCTTTTCGATAGGAAAAACTTTGCGATACGCATATTCGGTTCTGGCAGGAAAAGTTTGGCGTGTGGAGCAGCATTTAGGCTCTGCCACCTGTCATTGTGGGAAGCTAATTCCCCAACAGACTTAGCCAATGCTACTGATATTCCAATTGCTGGTTCCGGCCCCGGCATAGGGGAGATTGATCCCTTTTTTGCTAAAGCATCCGAGATTTCATTTCCCTCTACGCCACAGTGACCAGGTACCCAGAGTGTTCCACCGTATTGAATCTAGAGAGAGAGTTCAAACGGTTTCTGCATTCCTGAACGATTTTCGAATTGATCAAAGGAATACTCAACGCCCTCAATGCAGCTTGGCTATCACTGCAGATTGCGATGCGCCTGCCTCAATCATCAAGTTTGCCGCCCTTAGTATCGCATAAACTTCGGCAGGAAAAACCGTTGCATATTATTCCAAAGGAAAAGCCCACTTCTCGTTTTTATTCGAGAGGTAGACTCCGGCTCCAGAACCCTCTTTTGTTTTTGAGCCATCGATGTAGAAGACTTCCGTATATCGCGCCACGCATTGCTCTGGGACTTCCCAGTTCTCTCTATGCTTCAGGGTAACTTCATATCTTCTACCAAACAGATGTATGGGGACACGAGAATCGGAAGGCATTGTAAGAACTGGATTGAGTTCTCCCAGTAACCCTTGCAACGCTCTGTGCCCCCCACATCCGTTGTTTCCGCATATATCTAATCGAATTAGTCTATGAGCTGTTCTCATTGCAGTGCTTTCAATAAATATATCCAGGGGCTGCAAATTGGGTAGTGCATTCAGAGCTGCGCCGAATGTGGTGCTCATGGCACCAGCGATACCCAGACACACAGTTCTTTGCAGTGCGGCTAGTTTACGGTTAACATCTTTTTTTCTCACCTTAACCCACCATACTACGGATGCATATACGAACATCGGCCTAATGATGACAACATATATCCACATTACCACATGAAGTCTGAGTCCCCATGCGAGGCACAGCCCATAAGCTGTGGGAGCTCGTTTCATCTTTACCTCTACATGTTTGTTCCAAAGAAGTTTTTTATCTAGAGTGACTCCCAGATATTTCATTTCTTCGGAGAGTTGAGGGGTAGTACCCCTCATCTGAGGGAGGCAAAGTCCATCCACTTTTTTCGTTTTTGTGAATAATACCATTGTGGTTTTTTTGGATTAACTGAAAGACCATATCTGAGGCACCAACTGTCTATCAAATCAAGGGCACGTTGTATATTCCTACGAACCATTCCAAGATCCCGATTAATAGCAAGCACAGCCACGTCATCAGCATAAGCTTGGGCGTGTATTGGCAAATTTTGCAGTTCGTATAGTAGTGAGTCGATCAGCATACTCCACAGAAGTGGCGAAAACACACCTCCTTGGGGGCAGCCCTTCGTTGCTTCTGCAGTCAGATAGCAATCGACACACACCTCTTCGCACAGCAATGTCTGCGTTAACATGGCATGGACCCACTTAATCAAAACATATTCAACACCATGCTCTCTGGTAGCATCACACAATTTTTGAAAAGCCGCACAGTCAAAAGCTCCTTCAATGTCCATGAACACCCCCATCGCGTACTCACCATTCAAAGTTGCATCCTCTATCTTTGTGACCAAAAAATGAAGAGCAGACTCACAGGACTTTCCACGCTGGTAAGCATATTGGTTTTGATTAAGTGGGTGCCACCTAAGTGCGTTTCCACGAATGTGACGCTCCACCAGTCTCTCCAAACCTTTCAGCAAGAATGAAGTCAAGGTGATCTGTCTGAAGTTCTTTGGATTAGAATATTCATCTTTTCCAGGTTTCAGTATGAAGACTACCTTAACCTTTTGCCAAGAGGAAGGCACGTAGCCCAGAGAAAGAGATCCATACCCTCCTTTAGCATTGCCAGATAGATGCCATCCATGCCAGGTGCTTTGAAAAGGACAGTATGGCAGCTCTCATCTTTTCATGGGTAACAACCGCTTTCGCAGTGTTCCAGTTCCCCTTGCAGCACTTGCGTGTTGAAGGGGTTGCAAGAACCGTCAACTCTCCTCCTGCCACTTCTCTCACCCGTTCTCTCGGGTGGTGTCCTTCCAGGAGGGTCTGTACGGAATCCAGTCTGGAGCTCGTGAAAGAACCGTCAGGTTTTCTGAGAGAGTCCAACTTGGCCGAGTCATCACATTGGACTTATTACTTCTACAAGAACGGTCCAGAAGTCGCTTGGCTGGAAGCCTAGTGGTTTTATTAATGCAGGACTCATCGAGCTCCTCTTCCGTCCGCCTTTTGACAAACCTATTGGCTTCCATAAGGTGTTATAACGAGTTGAGTCAATAAAAGGGAGCAAATACCACCTTGTATCCACTTCGGTAACGCTGCTCCCAGGGCAGAGGTGGGGCAGCGTCTGATGAATTGCCTCTGCCCTGGACGAAACCGCAATATTCTCCACCGAATTTTGAATATTCTTTAACAAGTTTAAGTCTCGCTTTTTTTTTTATTGCATGTTTTTTATGGGCCGCCTCCGTTGAAAGCCGGCATTCTCCAATCTCTATGCCAGTATCATGAACCCAATCCACAAAGGAGCCCTGTGGTTCACACTAGCAAATGCCACAATTTTCTGTTGTGTCCACAATTTGCCCGCCTTGTAGAAATCACAGGTGGATTTTGCTTTATTTTACTCGAGATCTGGACCACTACATAAGGTGAAACTCCCTGAAGACGGAAAATTTCTTTCATTGAGTGATTCCCTGTTCTCAGTAGCGCAGAAATCGCACGTCTTTTTCTTTGGATACATCAGTTTTTGATTAGTTTTTTTTTTTTTTACTATAATTTTTGCAAATACACCAATCTCACTACTATTTCATTATCTACTTCCACAAAACTTTACAATCGAAAGAAAACTAACAAATATTTTTTAATTAAGACACCCAAAGGACACTGTCAATTTACCTAAAGCACATTAATAAACGGCACCTTCCACACCTCTGAATCGTCTTTTTGTACTTTCAACCCTGGAAAAAGGACCAGCGTTTCATTACTGTAAAATAATTACGTAATTCCGACCAATAAACATTATTACGGCGCGAATTTAATTGTTTAGCCAAGGACTGTATTCGCTCTGCTTCATTTTCCAAAAACATATATACTTCTACAAATTTAAAAGTGGTATCTTCACCCCATTTGGTCATTTTAACTAACCACACGGTCAACTAAGCTGCGCGAGTTTGGTCGAAAAAAAAATGGAAAATCTTTGAACTAACTCCTTTATTGAACTTATCTTCCATCCGTCTACTCTATTTATATCCTTTTTAAATTCCAGATTCTTATTTTTATCTATAAATTCTTTATCAATTCCTTCTTCAAATTGGTTATCAACACGAACATTAATGTTTGTCGGTTTGTCTTCTATTATAGATTGTTTATCGATACTTTCCTTATCTGTTCCGCTGAAAAATCTTATCATTGTTGTCCAGTCGTTCAGTCACATTCATTACGTTTCTTATCAGTGGGTTCTGCCACGTTGTAACATCAGTTGCGTGTGACTCATGGTTACAGGATGTAACTCGCACTATTAATGACTTCAGTAGCACTCTACTAACCACACGGAAGGCGTAATCGGCCTCCTACAGTCCAGCATTGTAGTGGAGAGTTATTGGCGGGGAAAAGAACTCGTGCCAGTAAATGGGATCACATTCTATTCACTCGACTGGCATGAATGCACTTTACTGGAAAATAGAATACCAATTTAGGCAGGGAGAGTACTAAAAGGGAGTACTCGGTTTTAGTGGCTCGTATCAGTTACTTCTATCGTGTAAAACGACTTTTAAATTAAGCTAGAGACTTGCAATTTTCTGAATTTTTCTTGAATAGCCCTAGAAAAATATCTGTCGCACCAGGTAATTACAGGGAAATTTTTAAAGTTTTTTACAAAACTCAACTTTATTAAAATCCGTTCATTACCTTTTTTTCTTGAGCAGGTGGAAATCTTATGTGGGATTTTTATTCACTAGAACTTCCTCCTCGGTCGGTCAGTAGCGTATATTATTCTGTCATTTGCCTGATCTGGCTGAAGTCAAATCCCCATCCAGCGTGTCGTCGGCCTGGCTTTTGGCCGCTTGCCATCAACTTCGATGTTCAGACCAATCTTCACTTGTGAAATTTCGTTAACGCGAATTACGTGATCGTACCATCGAAGACGCCTCCCTCGCTATTTTTCGATGATCGTTGCAACTCCATACCGATCGCGGATGTGATTAAGGCGACATTAGCCCATCGCAAGGTCTTTGTCTCCGTTACCGCGAGACGCCGTTCATTGGCTTTTATATTCGGCCAGAGGGCGACAGGGCGGACGATATTGCAGTAAATTTTAAGTTTGTAGTGCGATGTTCGTTGATACGTCGATCACAAAGAACACCAGTTGTGGAACCTAACTTCATCCAGGTTTGGCTAATGTGTGAAGCAATTTTACAATGCAGTTCCTCATTGGCTGACAGCATTGATCCGAGATATTTAAATCGCACAGTTCTGGGCAGGTCACTGCCACTGACAGTGATAGAGCCTGTTTCATGGCGAAGGTCGGCAAAAATTCAGTTTTATTCAGATTCAATTGGAGACCGTGTTGCATGAAGCGATTATTCCATTATTGGACAAGTTGATCGAAGTCATTACTGCTGTTAGATACTAAGACAATACCATCTGCATAAAGCAGTGTATAGGGTGCTGAATGCCCCGTGTGATAGTCTCTATAATAAGAACAACAAGTCGGGAAACCGGAAGCTAGACGCTTCAGGTATGAAAGGTTTTGTGTATTTCTTTTATAAAGAGATTTGAGTGGGCATTTGCCCCATTAGCATGTAGCACGTAAAATATGCATGAAAATAGCCACTTTCAAGTGATATTGACATTCATAGTCTTTAATTTGCAGAGGAGCGGCAGCTTTGACCTAGTGTAACTTTGTTAATAATAGTGAGATTTGGCAGGATCATGCTCCATACTGTAGCCTACATTGCTGCAAAATTTTGTGATTCTAGGGTGATCTTAAGGTGGGTTTTCCTGTCAATTACTAAAAATTATAGTAATACACTATTATTAACTTTATTTGAACAGGTATCGGTATGGAGAGTATTTCGGAGCCTAGGCACCATATAGTGGCAGCCCCCTGATTTTTTTCAGATTTTTCGGTTTGGTAGTTTCTGAGAATGGGTTCGTTAAAAAAATGACCATTGTCAACCCCCCGCACTCCCCACCTTTTCAACAGAATTCAAAACTAACACCGGCTTCGAAAAGTACTAACCGAGACCTATAATTTGATACCCCACATGACTATATTTGAAAAAAAATTTACACCCCCCTTTTGCATGTATGGGGACCCCCCCTTAAATTCATCGTAAAAGGATGTAAATCACTATATGCATGAGCGTTCACAGTTTACACCCTTCTACCAAATTTGGTGTCAATCGCTACAACCGTATCCGAGAAAAATGCGTGTGACGGACAGACAGACAGACAGACAGACAGACGGACAGACAGACAGACAGTATACCGATTTTAATAAGGTTTTGTGTTTACACAAAACCTTAAAAAGGAGTGGTGAAAGGAGGCTTTCGTGATGAACACCAACAGAGACACGAAGTGGTTTTGATACACTCGCCCCACTTTGGACTTTTCTTTTTGGGTCGTGGTATAGTAATTTAACCCAGCGCACGAGTTCTTTTGACATTAGGTGTTATTGAAGAGCATACTAGACAGTGGTACACGGCCGAACGGTTTCTTTACATTCAGAAATGCAATGTAACGAGGGCGATGCTTCTCACGATGGTTCTGCATGAGTAACCAGACAGCGTGTATTGCGTTGGTAGTTCCGCAGTTCTTGACAAACCAAGCTTGATTAACGGCTATTTGGACGATTTTGGGGCTACCGTTGTCAAGAATACGTTCAAAAATCATCATGGTATGGGGAAATAACCGGATCGGATGGTAATTTGAACATTCTGCTAGACCACCTTTCTTTTTCCATATGGGAACTGTGGTTCCTTTTTACCAGCCAGATGGTGAAGGATGAACAAATTCTTCCGTGAAAACCTGCTCGAAAGATTCTTGCCACCATCCGTCGAGACTCGTCGATCGGTAAGCAAAGTACCCTTCTTATGACTAACGATAGAGAAGTGTTCGATATCTTGTATGCGTTTGTGTCGGTTTTCGGCCAATCGATACAAATCTCTCTCGCCAGCCTGTGTCCAGTTTATCGGAAACATCTTTGTAATGGACCGCTCGGGTGACAGCGATCGTTCTCCTTGCTTCCCGGTTGGCATTCTTGTAATTTTGCCAATTGGTTAGCGTTTTATCGTCGAGTAACTTCTGGGCATGTCTTTTCACAGACCTTCATTTCAACATTCTCAATTCAAGACCAAGTAGCCACTCGCAAATTAAAACTAGCAGAAATTAGAAAAGCATGGAAATTTTACCGATCAATTCGTACATAGCTAAGAATTCAAAAGATTTCTCCATTTATTTATAAATTAAAGACGGATATTGTGCTCATCCTAAACAATGAAACATTGTCTATACCGCACACTGGCGCATACATGTACATATATATCCTTAACTGATCAAAAGCATCTCAATATCTCCTCTTTACTCCGTGCACTAAAGCATACGTGCATATATTTATACATATGTAAGGAAATTGAATACTACTGGTACTAACTTACTCATTTACCTTAATTGGATACTACTCGCAAACTTCTTTGGCATATACAAATATATAGTAGTAGTTGATACTGATATACAAGTAACTAACGAAAAACTAAAAAAGGAAAACTAATATGTCCCCTTGTGACCCGCCGCACATATGATAATTTTATACTTGCAGTATGAAGTGAAGGAGGTTTTCAGGTAAATTTCTAAAATATGGTAAGATGCTATTATTAACTTTATTCGAGCAGATATCGGAATGGGTTGTATTTCGAGGTCTAGATTTCATATAGATGCATCATTGTGATTTCTTTCAAATTTTCCAGTTGAATAGGTTCTGAGAACTAGACCTGTTTCTTTTTGGGACTCACATTTTGAGCCCTCACTCCCCTATGTTACAACCCATATCATAAATGGAACCACTCCGGAAAAGTACTAATTGAGCCCTTTCATTTGATAGCCCACACGGTCATATTCTCCAAAAAATTTCGTCCCCCTCTGCAGGAAAAGACCTTCAGATATCCTGTAATCCTTCAAGTCCTTTTTGCCATTTAATTCTCTTTGCGTGGCTCTTTTTCGACATGTGCCCATAAGTACTCTATCAGATTTAAATCCGGGTTCCCAGGTGGCTAAGCAAGAGTCCTTTTGATATTATAGAGGACCTATTTTTTAGCGACCCTGGGTGTGTGTTTGGAATCATTGTAATTATTTAACATTATTTCAGATGACAAGCCTAATTTTGCAACCATAGCTGGTAGGTAAGTAATGGCTTGGTATGAAAATTAAACGTATTTAAGTGACGTTTTCTTGGATTATACGCAGTAATCCTGGTTCTGTGGGCCCCGTAGCAGCCCCCATCATGATTCTACCATCGCGTCTTTAACTGCCGCCTAAATATTATGGTTTTTTTAGGCAGTGACCACCCCTCTCAATATCTCAATAGTTATAGGCGCCATCGGAGCCGAAAATTTTGAATTTAGATTCATCGCAAAAAATAACGGTTTTCCAAAGTTTTTCTGTCTTATTCACAAAACTCTTGAGGATATTCAAATCGTTTTTTTCTCTATATTTGTTTGAGAAAGCAATGGCTTCTTTGAAGCATACCGAAAGCGGGCAGGTTTCACCACACCACAGCGTGTTGAAGACCCTAAAGCAAGTCCTGGTCATCTATTTAAGAGCGATTATGCAAAGAACGCTTTCCTTTAAATCCCAGCATGCCTACCTCAAAGGCAAATCCACAAACCGTTCTCCACGAGTTAATTGGCATGGTTGAGCGGTCACTGCAGTACAATCAGTATTCCCTAGCTGCCTTCTTGGAAATAGAGGGATCATTCAACAACATTAGCGTCAACGCCATCAAGGAAGCCTCGACCAGAACTGGATTGGAGGGGTATCTTACGCATTGGATTATATCCATGCTAAGAACCAGGATAATGCAGCCGGATCTGGGAGGTAACCACTTGACCAGAGCTGTGAACAGAGACACGCTCCACGGTGGCGCCATCTCTCCGGTGCTTGGTTAATAGCGATGGACGAAATTTTGCGAATATTGGACAGGGATGTTTCCGTCCATTAAGAGCGACATCATGAAAGAAAAGGTGTGCTTGTGGACCGCAAGATGAGGACTCGGTATAAACCCAACCAAAATGGAACTGATGCTATTCACCACCAAGACCTGAATTCCACCTGCCGCGGCTGAATGAATAAACAATGGTTCTTTCCTCTAATGTAAAGTATCTGGGTGTAATCCTGGGTACAAAGCTAAATAGGGGATTGAACATAGAGTTCAGGGTTAAGAAGGCCTGTATAGCCTTCCATGCCTGCAAGAGAACCTTTCCAAAGAAATGGGTTCTCCGGGCGAGGATGGTTCTTTGGATGTACACAGTTGTTTTGCGTCCAATCCTAACGTACGGCTCTGTCGTATGGTAGCAGGTTTTGAGCAAAAAGTACAATAGGTACAGTAGAAAGAAACTTCTCCTGGAGCTCTGCAGTCCTGCCCGACAGATGCTCTCAATGTACTCCTACATCTCCTCCTCATAGATCTGCACATTAAATACGTTGTAGCGTGCAGTGTCGTCAGATGCTGGACAACAAAGCTCTAATAACATCCTAGACGAAGTACCAAGGGAAATTTGGGCATTCCTCATGGACTATGTCACGCGCAAACTGAACTTCACGAAGAACTTTGCTGTGGACTTTCCAACCAGGGCAGAGTGAAAGACTATGACACAGTATTCTTCATCGATGAATCAAAGATGGTTTGTGTAGTTGGCGCTAGTTTTTTCCTGAGTACACACAGTGTATCGAGCTGTATGGTTTCTCAGGTTTCGCCAGTGTTATCCAAGCGGAAGTACTGGCAATACTGGAAGCCTGTTGATGGCTGGGGCATGATGCCAGCCCCAAACGTAATATAGTCAGTCTGTCCGATAGGCAAGCGTCCATTAAGGCCTTGTACTTGGCGATAACATCTTCCGGGCTAGTGGGGCAATGCAGAAACGCGCTGAGCAGTCCGGGCGGCGCGCTCAAGGTCACCCTCCTCTCTGTTTCTGGTCATAGGAACATAGACGGGAGTGAGCGGGTTGACAGCTTGACCAGGCGGAGTTCTGTTCTTGGCAGCTCTTCTGCGAGTACAGCTGATATCTCGCTTTCGACTGTCAGATGGCGAAGGCTCACCGCCTGCGCCCGCTTGTAATAAAACCGAATTACGGCGGTCTGCACGGGTCACTAGCCCATAGAAGACCATTCTTTCAGTCTCAGTATGCCCTACATCGTCGAAGTTGTGGAGAAGAGGGGGGAGACCCCCCGGTACTTCCATTGCGATTACCTAGCTCTAGCTAGTGTCAGGCTACGGACTGGGTAAACCATTCTTTGGAGACATCAGAGAGATTTCTAGCTGCTTTCCTTCGTGAATGCCGCGGGCTAGTTTTGAAGATGTGAGCCGACTGGACTCTGCCTTCCTGCTTTGGTAACAGCAACTATGGTTTCAGGAGTTTGTAGCATTAAAACGCATCATCAATTGGGTTCCTCGCAGCGGCCACTGATACCTACCTACCTCGTGTATGATAAAATTCCGGAAAGATTGGATAAAACAGCCAAATTTTGGAGGTGAAAAACATAATTTCTTCATTCGGGGAGTTATTGGTCCTTTCTTTTTCCAGATAAACCGTTTTATTTTAGAATGATGCCTTAGTTGTGGTTTAACTTTCACTCCAATATTCTTCCTATCGTAATTTTGACGTTATTAATCTTCTAAAATTATAAATGCGTCAAGTTTTTTTTTTCAGAAATTAAAATGCCTGTGGTGGTTAAAGTGTTAATAAATCGAAAAAATTGATTTAATATTCTAGTCTTAGAATTACATGAGGGATCGCTTTGTATTCTGGGTCGTTACTTTGCACTGCGTGGAAAATTTTTCCTTAGAAATTCTACACAGGTTTCGTTAACGTTTGTGTTGTCAATTACCATTACTTTGTCGACTCCTGAAAGCGCTCACAGAGCTCCAAACGGTGACACTTTTTCCCACACGCTTAAACGGTATAACCCTAAGCGTCAATCCAAATAAGAACGGTGAAAATAACTTTTCACGGTTCAACCATACCTTCGTAAGGCAAACTCGGTTATAGTGTTAGGAAAATTGAATACTATTTTCCCAAGGTAAAGCAATGCACCAATGCCAGGTTAAGGCGCACCAAGAAATGGTGCAATTCCCCCCAACTATGCCTTCAATGCGTCCCCAGTCTGCAACCCAACTTCCAATGCAATATTGTGTATCCTCTGCAATAGCAACGATAACTCTGCGGCGTTTGCGCCCACAAATACTTCCAGGAGGCAGACCAGGAAAAAAGTGCTACTCCCAAACAATACGTTTGAACTTCTTAGTTCGCTACCTGTGGATGAAATTTCCCAGTGTTCGACCCAAAAGTGAAGAAAACAAAATTCCACAATCTAACCATTCTTGCCAGCGGCCCCAAAACCGGTCCATCCTTCGTCCCCACGATGTGTATGTATGATAAAAATTCGAGAAAAATATTTGGGGGAGAAAAATACAATTTTTGTATTTGGAAAGCTACTATTTATACGCAGCTTACTTTTTTGTTAGAAATAAAGTCTCTTTTTCTAGAGTGAAGTCCTAGCTACGATTCAACGTTTATTGCAATGATCTAGCTATATGAAATTATAAAAAACTTGTTTTTTCTTATTCGCTAGAGTTAATATTTTTATTTTTGCAGACAAGTTTTGTTAGCACTGATGAAGGGAAGAAGTGGTTCCCGAAATATCGGTATTTGCAGAAATAAAAATATCAACACTAACGAATAAGAAAAAACAAATTTTTTATAATTTCAAATAACTAATCGCTGGAAACACCGCATAATTGCACTTAGATCTAGCTATAGTAGCTTTTGTGTTATTATAATTTTAGTGGTGTAAAGGCGACATTTTTTTTTAGGAAATTAATGTGTGTACCAGGTGCCAAAAGCGCTGGTCTGGCAGGGGCTGGCACTGCCCAAAGTGTCTGGCTGCAAAGGAAATAAATTCTTATAGTTAATAATAATAATAATCGTTGGCAACAATCAACAACAACAACAATGACGTAGATAAGTCTATATTTTATTGGATTTTGGTCTGTGGCGAGATGTTACCACTATGATAATTGTCTGGAATGTAAAACTTGATTTCAGATAATACCCCGAAAGATAGAAGATATAAAAAATACCCTTTATACTATAGCGTGAATTTTATTTACCTTGCTTACCTGCGGGGCCCACTAGGACTTAAACTTTGTAGTACGCTATTGTTCGTATACTTGTGGGGACTTTCTACAGACGAATTTTCAAATTTTAAACTATGACGTAGGTCTCGGTCCGTGGGCTCTTACTCTAATATCGTTTAAAAATCTTCCTTGTTAAAATCTATGATTTCATTTCGGCAATATTCCGAAAAATATTAATGAAGCGGCAGAGAAATATTTAGTGTGTAGCATCTCGTCCATGGTGATGTTATGTTTCCTGCTTACCATATGCTTGGCTACTGACAAATTTAAAATCACGCACGGTAAGAAAAACGCGGTCATTGAAAATCCCAGACTACCGGAGGAAAATAGGATGAACATTCCACCAGCCTAATTTAGAAGAAAAAAAAGGAGTAATATTTAATTAATTAAAAACTAGTACTTTTCGAAATTTACCCTACTTTTGATGTTGGGTGAAACATAGGGGAGCATTTATAAGCTCCTGAAAGTGAAACAGGTTTCATTCTTAAAACCTATCCGAATAAGCATTCTACAAAAAATACAGTTACAATTACGTTCCGGTGTCTGAACAAATAAAGTTAACAATAGTAAATTGCCATTTTTTTGAAAATTACCGGAAAACCCCCCTAAAGCTCGTTCCAGAAATACAAAATTTGGCAGCGGCATAGGTGATAATATAGGACATAATTTTGAAAAGTTCGAGCGCAATCCGATAAAGTTATAAAAGGTCAAAATTTCGCATTTCAGGTTAATTTACTGCACCTCAAGACATGTATAACTTCACCATCATACAAAGTGAACCTATATGAACGGCGTGGTCCATGGGGACGATTTAGTTTTCCTTTTTTGGCTGTTTGTAGTTATTTGCATATCAGTGTCAATTATTCGCAGTTTACTTCGAGATCTCGAGGCGAGCGGACGTGCGCTGCGAAATAAATAGAACAAGTCGGGAAACCGGAAGCTGGACGCTTCAGGTACGAAAGGTTTTGTGTATTTCTTAGTACGTAGCACGTAATATTTGCATATGTCCACTTTCGGGTGATATTGACATTGATAGTCTTCAATTTTCAAAGAAGCAACAACTTCAACGTATTATAAATTTGTTAGTAATAATGCGATTTCCGTCAAACTTGGTACGATCATGCTCTATGTTATGGCCTATATCACTGCAGAATTTCGTGCCGCTAGGATGAATTTAACGGGGGTTTCCAGCCAATTACAAAAAATTATAGTAATATACTATTATTAACTTTATTTGAACAGATATCGGTATGAAAGGTATTTCGGAGCCAAGGCACCATATAGTGGCAGCCTCCTGATTTTTTTCAGATTTTTTGGTTTGGTAGTTTCTGAGAATGGCCCCCTTAAAAAAATGATCGCTTTCAACCTCCCGCACTCCCCACGTTTCCAAGAGATGTCAAAACTAAGACCGGCTTCGAAAAGTACTAATCGAGACCTTTAATTTGGTACCCCACATGACTATATTTGATGAAAAAAAAAATTTACACCCCCCTTTGGCATGTATGGGGACCCCCCCTTAAATTCAACGTAAAAGGATGTAACTCACTGTATGTGTGAGCGTTCACAGTTCCCACCTTTCTACCAAATTTGGTGTCAATCGCTATAACCGTCTCCGAGAAAAATGCGTGTGACGGACAGACAGACAGACAGACAGACAGACGGTAAACCGATTTTAATAAGGTTTTGTGTTTACACAAAACCTTAAAAAGTGGAGGTATTATAATTCAAAGAATAAGTGACAAGCGACGGAGCAAGCAGAGTGCTCTGCTAAAGCATAGCAACAGTTACAAAGGAAGTATAGTGCGGTGAAATATACAGTGTATCTCAATATTATTGAGACACCGTATATTAAAGTACAATTTACATGCAATTGTTTTTTTTCTGTTTTCTTTCAGTGAATCGGAAAATTTCTGACTTCCACGGGGGACGGGCTTGGAGACAGGATGTCCGCCAAGAGGGCGAAGACCCGGGGGCCCCTCTGACGAAGAGGGGGGCTCGGGCCCCGGAAACGAGAGTCGAGCAAATTTGCTCGAAATAATCAAGATGCTGAAGGAGGAGATCGCAGAGCTCAGAGCAGAACGGGAAAAACGGCAGGAGAAGGAAAACCTGCAAGCTGGACACCCTATTGAAGTGAACGACATCGTGGGATGTGCGTCTGCTTTCTCCGAAGCTATCTTGATAGAGCCGAACAACGTAGACGCCAGCAACATCGTAGCCGGCAACGTCGAAGCCAACAACGTTGGAGCCAACAAGACTATAATCAGCAATATCACTGCCGCAACATCGGAGGACGAAGACCCATTCAACTTCGTCACAAGACGTAAGCCAAAAAGGAGTAAGGTTAGTGCGAAAAGTGTTAAAATTGGTGAAAGTACTCTCCAGGCAAATAATTCCCCAACCCCCGCTCAGAAACCAAAGAAGCAAAAGATACCGGTAATTACCGGAAATTCATTGAATGTCCCTGTTCTGCTAAGGTCCCTTAAGGCAAAAGGGATAAAGGTAACTCTCAAGAACACGAAGGCGGATAAAACCCTCATTTTCGCCGAATCCATTGAGGATCTCGGCAAAATATTCGCTCTTATCAAAGAGCAAGGCTTAAACGCCATAATGAGCACCCCTCAATCCCTGAGGACGCAGTCCCTCATTATTCGAGGACTACATCGGGAAACCGATGCTGTAGAAATGAGCTTCCGCAGCTTAAAATCAGGACAAAGCTCTACATAAGGGGAATCCTTCTCTCCCAATGAAGTCTCAATCGGGACTTTTTATAGTGATCTTCGAGCCCTCTCAAGAGCTCAACGACGCCTTCAAGGTGAAATACATTCTCCACCAGAAGGTTACTTTAGAAAAAATAAGACCGTTGGGACAGATTCAATGTTTCAATTGTTAAAATTTTGGGCACGTTGCTCAAAATTGTACAATTGTACATCGGTGCGTTAAGTGCACCACAAAACACCCGCGTGGCGACTGCCCACGCCCCTCAACGGACGTGCCGCAATGCTGCAACTGCGGCAGAGTCGGACATCCCGCCAGCTTCCGCGGTTAATAATAATAATAATCGTTGGCGCAACAATCCATGTTGGATCATGGCCTTGAAGTGTGTTAGAGCACTTCATTCAAGACCATAACGGTACACTAGGAGGCAATGTGGTCAGCATTGCGCTCACCCGAGATTATTACCCTGATTTGACTCAGGTACTCATTCACAGCTGAGTCGACTGGTATCCGACGTCAAATCACGATACAAATTTCACTGCGACCAGTGAGATTTGAACCGCGACCTTCCGTACGACAGCCTTGCGCTCTAACCACTCAGCTATCCGGACACACGGTTGCTCAGCATATAAAGATATGCTGGCCCGAAAAGAAGCTGCCAAAGCCCGCAAATCTAAAGAAGCACAGCAAACCAAACAGGCAGTAGCACAACTGTCGCAAAGTTTGGCCAAACCCAGCATATCTTACGCCCAAGCCATGAAACAATCACTGCCCCGGGTGGCCCCTGCACCTCCACCTCCAACAAAGTCTCTCCCAAACCAGCCGACTGCATTCCGTGAATTGGTTGGAGCCCTCACCGCAGCCAGCACAAATGAACAACGGCAATTCGCTGCCATTAAACTTATTCTTAATTTATGGAGTTAAGTATCGTTACTTTTAACTCCGCGTCTCTTGTATCTCATGCCAAACGTGCCACTGCCCAGTTGTTGATCGACTTTCTGAAAGCAGACATTTATTGCGTTTCGGAGACCCATCTTAAAAGCAGGCATAACGTGAACTTCACCGGATATAATACCATCCGGGACGACAACAACACCCGCTCTGCTCTATTAATCAAAAAAGATTATGAATTCGAGGAAGTCGCCATAGACAACCTGCTAACCTGTTCCGCCGCGGCGGCTTTCATTAAAACGGCTGGCAATAAACGGATTCTCATTGTCTCCGTTTATATTAGGTGCCAATCTAGAAATGAGGAACTGGGCCATGACTTAATAGTCTTGACCGATCTCCAGTTGAAATCTAATTACCTTGTCTTTCGAGGCGACTTCAACTCCAGGCACACTCACTGGGGCGACACGGCCATTAACTCCCTGCTCAAATGGATCCACGACCCTTTCTCGCCTACCAATCTCGTGATGATCTTGCCGAATTCTCCGTCAAGGCCCAGTAGTCAATCTATATTAGACCACTTCCTTCTGTCTATGGAAATGAAGCAAAGCTTTCAGGTAATATCATGTGATACCTTACCTGGCATTTCCGACCATTTCGCGGTCAATCTCAAACTCTCCTCACCTCTTTCTCTGAAAAAGAGAGTAATGACCACAATTAGGTCTTTCGCCCACACTGACTGGGATAAATTCAGGGCTGAGTTAGCACCAAAACTCAACTTGAAAAAGCTCTCAAATAATCGCAATCTGTCGGACAAAGAAATCGACGAGGCTATTAACTTGGCGTCTCACGCTATTGATACTGCTACACGCAGGAACTCTAAGCTGATAAAAGTCGATGAGTTTGAATTCAATTCTCTTCCACATGAGATAATGCTCCACTTGAAAGTTAGGCAGATTTGGAGGCGTAATCTCAAGCGAAAATTTCACGAGCACGGGGAAAAAAAAAAATAAAGCATTACTCTCCCGGATTAACTGTCTCGGTACGCTAATCCGTGGTATGGTGGCGACCTTCCGTAGCAAGGAATTGACCCGCAAACTTGCAGACATTAAGCGTGAAGCTAATATGTTCCAAAGTATCAACAGACTAACGGGGAAATACAAAGCCCGCAACTTTGTTCTAACCCAAAACAAAGTGCGAGTCTGCAGTGATGCTGAGAACGCAAAAACACTTGGAGAATTCTTCGAGCGGCAGCTCAACGCAATACCTCCGAGCAACAGAATGGCTCTCACTAAGACTATTGATTCAACAGTCAGAGATTTCACTTCTAGGAACTGCTACAGAATCACGTCTTTTTCTGCCCAAAACCCTTCCAACAAGCCTACTGATTCGAGTAAATTTCTGAGTTTATCACAACTCACTGCTATTACCCATAACTTTAACGGTAAAAAGTCAGCAGCAGATGGAATTACGAATTTCGTCTTAAAAAATCTTCCAGTAGCCTCCATTAAGTTCCTGCTTGTGGTTTTTAATAACTGCATTAATAATGGCTACTTCCCATCCACTTGGAAAATAGCCAAAATTATAGCCATTCGGAAAGGAGGTGTCTCCTGTGAACCTGGTAACTTCAGACCCGTTTCACTTCTATCTAACCTGGGGAAGCTTTTTGAGAGAGCATGGACCATAGGGCTGGTCCAACACTGCAATCTTAACAACATTATTCCAGATCATCAGTTCGGTTTCCGTGCTAAACACGGAACACAGCACACCCCGAGCTGCCTCCATGATACTGTGGCCAGCAGACTTAACGTCAATAACAAACCCACGGTAGCTTGCGCTCTGGATTTAAAAAAGGCCTTTGGTTCCGTCTGGATAAACAGGATAATCTATTATCTGAATTCCCAATCCAGACGATCAGACTTGCCATCAGTTTCTTCGAGGATAGACATTTTTACGTCAGTGTCGGAAATGAGATTTCCGATCTCTTACCGGTTACTTCTGGGTGCCGCAAGGATCCATTTCTAGTCCTACTTTATACAACATTTTCACTGCTGATGTCCCCTCCCCTGAGGTCGGTATAGAACTTATGCAGTATGCCGACGACACACTCGTCTACTCCTCTAATTTTCGCCCAGACAAAGCAGTTAGCGATATAGAGGATTACTTGGTTGACCTCTGCTACTACTACCAGAGCCAGCTCTGGTATCAAATTAACTCAACCAAGACACAAGTCTGTAGATCTAGATCCATCCACAGGAAGGCTAAACGCCTGAAACTGGAACTCGGGAATACAATAATAAGAGGGTCGATATCCATCAAATATCTAGGAATCAATTTCAACAAATTCCTAAGATTTAACGACCATGTTAAACTCGCCATTGGAAAAGCAAATGGTGCATTGCGCAAGATCTACTTTCTTCTTCGCAAAAAAGTGGGTCTAAGCACCAAAACTAAGCTGATCCTATATAAGACTCTCATCAGCTTCATCATATGCTACGGAGCCCCTTCGTGGATCACTTGCTCTTCGAAAGCCATGGATAAATGCATGTCTTTCGAACGCCGTGTATTAAGACATTGCACTGGATTGACTTACAATTGGAAGACTAAGAAGTGCGGCAGGAACGCCATGTATACCGGCGAGCGAATATACACCCCATTAGAGAATATATTCTCAACATTACGGAGCGGTTTTTCAATAAACTTGAAAGCCACCCAAACCCAAAAATTAGAAGACTACATGAGCAGGGCAAAACAATCCTACTAGCGACTTTTCTTAGGCCGTGCCAGATACTGAACCCTGACCTAAAATCAATAATCCTGTCCCTCTTCGACACACCTTGCCTGGTAGGAGTGCAAAGAGGCTATGCACTATATGAGTATTAAGTGCTTGTATATAGTAGAATTAAGTATTTATGTAAGTAGAAATAAGTAGTAGTAAAAAGTAGTAATAAGGTAGATGTAAGTAAGTAAAATAAAACCTTCTCGCGTCATTAGTGCGGACGCAGTTTTGAAAATAGGTTAAGTAAATTAAATACAAAGCCAAGGAACGTTGTAAATTACAGTTTATTTTTACACAATAAAGTTAATTACAGGGAAGGTCGGGTAGGCCAAACAATGTATAGCCACCCATTGTAATAATTCTAAGTTAGCTAAGCTAATTCTAAGCTACTTTTAAGCAAAGTGTATCAGATGTAAGACACTAATTGGAAGTAAATAAATTATTCGAGGTAGACGTGTGTATGTATATGTATGTGTAATAAAGCTTGCGGGTAGTAACCAATGTATTAAACATATGTGCACCTGGTTACAAGCGGTTTTTAATTTACGTACGTGCGTTTGTGCACGGAGTAAAGTGGAAATGCGTGAAGATACGTTAAATCACTTTATCAATGCGGTAATAGACAATGTCTGTTTATTTAGGATGAACACAGTATTTATGTCGTTGATATGTATGTACTTATGGGTATCTTGGAGTTTAGAAAAAAATTGCGGAATATTTTGTATTTTTAGCTATATAGAAATGGCAAATCCTGCACAGACAGTCTCTCACATAATATGAACACGAAATCTTTGAAGCAGCTTCCGGTGTTCCGACTCGTTTAGTTTCTCAATTTCTTTTTTTTTATTATTTTCCTCTTTCTAATAAATCGTGCTAACGAGTTTTCAATTGATAATTCAGTTATTGGTTCATCTTTTTTTGTAATTTTTCTTTTTTTTTCATTTAATTTTTGTTTTACTCATCGGACATAGCTTTTTCAATTGATTTCTATTTCGTCTGTGCTGCGTTAGAGCTATGTAATAGTAACGTTTTGATTGCAGTTTAGCAAAAAAAAAAAAATAATTACACCTACACATACTTTGAATTTGAAATTGTGACTAACTATGTTATTGTTATTTATTCAAAATCGGTTCATCGAAATTTCTCACCTCCAATACATGATAGCGCACTTCATCTCTCCAGCTTTCTCCCAAAATGGCCGAGTCCCTGCACGGGTGACCAACCTCTTCTCTTTTCCCGCACTCCTCGCTTTCCAACAGAAGTATCGAGCGTAAAAGCGAAAATTTCCTTTCCCGTAGCCGAAGTTCAAGGATTCAAACCCGAAGTAACAAATGCGGTCTAAAAAAATTAATCGCTGTAACACTTTGCAAAAATTTGTTATTTAGTTCTACATACACTTGTTCGCAAAATGGTTTCTGTCGACACAACCTGTCTATTCGAGTTATCGAATCGTTCGTTACTAAGGCAGGTCTAGACCGGATTGATTCACGATTATCCTCGTGGTCGTCAAGACCGTGTTTCCCCATTTCATATTCGAGCAAGGTGTTGTCAGATCCAACCTTGACATTCAGATAACCCATCACGATCACAATGTTACCTTTAGGATGCCTCCCCTGAACTGCATTCAATTGCTCATTGAAAACATCCATCTCCACTATATCGGGAGTCTTCGTTAGTGAGTAACATTGTGCAATTGTGATGCTCCTTAACCTGGACCGGAATATCGCATTTAGAAGTCTGTCAACCCAAGATCGGATTCGCGTCTGCTATCATTTGAATTTCTAGAGTACAAAAACATGTTGCCGCAAAGGGAGAGGAGTACTCTAAAGGGCCCAACTTCCTTCGGTTAGGCGCAGGCCTCAGGACCGTCGATACCGTTTTCGATAGACAAGGGTTTTTGGCATGAGGTTAGTCCTTGTCCGAGGCATTATTAACGTTTCGGTAGCAATAAAGTTTCAAAATTTGCAGGTTGCTAGCCCACAAATTTTCTCTTACGACAAGCAGGGAGGACTTTGAGTGTATTCTTAAGCCCTAACTCACAGAGCGAAGAAGCATATAACAATTAAACCTTGAAACAGACGATAGAACTTAGTTATATCATGCTCGCTTTCCGAAGTCGCAGGATACAGTCGTTGGATCGAGAAAAATGAAGACGAAGAATTCGAGAAGTCAAACACCAATTTGGTACCGTAGTCTCTCAGAAGAAGATAGGTGCCACTGTCAATAAACGGCAATCGACGGATTACGCAATCCGTATGGGTAAGGACGATCCAGTCCGGAAAGTCTATAAGAACAATGATAGAAAAAGAAAAGGCAGGCGGAGCAGACTCTGCCTCAGATGGAGTGACGGCGTAGGCCAGAAAGTCAGACAGCTGTTAGAGATTTTAAATTCGTGGGCCCGTCACAAATCCGGGGTTCTTGATAAGGCAGGCCTAGACCGGATTTCGGTTGTTGTACGATGATGTTGATGAGGAACAATTTCAGAGTAGTTAAATCGTTTGCCTGCCCGTCCACTACTATTGGCAGTCAACATAGCGTACTTCAGTCTATTAAAATCCTTCCGATTAAAATGTCTCCCAGTAGTGCTTACTTATTCTTCGCAAACCAGCGATCATAAGCCAAGAAAATTTCGAACACTTAACCGCGTGCAAGAGAAAGTCTAACTAGAGAATCTCGTATACAATAGCGTCAAGAATTTGTACGGAGTAACGAATTTTACGGAAATGTCTAGGATATTCTACTAAAAACTCTGAAATTTTCTACAACAATAAAACACATGGTTTCGAGGTCTCTCTTACAGACTATATCCATTTTTCTTTAATTCACATTCTACTTAACATTGTTCTGTTGTATTTATCCTTAATTTATAATAATTACCTATATACACACTTCAAATGATGAAGTTAACATTCATATTTATTGGAAAATTTATCCAATTTTCTCGTGAATATTTCATTTAATAATAATTCGAATGTAAAGTAATTTCTCCACAAATAATTATTCACATATTCACATCAGATTTGTGGGTGGTCACAAAATCATTTTCTACACAATTTTTGAAGAAGCTGATTATCTTGAAAATATGTAAACGTAGCTTTCCAACAATAATGCAAATCATATTTTGAGCAATGGTTTCTTTCAAATTGCTTTAGTTGCTTAATCTAAAAATAACGAGATACGTTTTTCGTTTCTAGCGAAAAGTATAAGTCTATGAATACACAGTATTATCCATCTTCTTAGTGTTTGAAGAAGAAAGTAGTTCGAAAAGAGGAAAATTAAAAGATAGTTAACGCAGCAACACAACAGCAAAGTAGTAGTCAATAGCCTATTTCGAAAAATGGAGACGAAAATATAAAATGTCTGAAAACACATTAAATGTGTTTTGTAAAACGTATGTGATGCAGGGAATATAAAATATTTCATTTTAGAGCCTTTACAAGTCTAGAACCGTTCCTTGTTTTGCCATAATATACGTAGAATTCCGAATAGCTGGAAATTAAAGTTGATTATTATAAGTTTCTCGCTGTTTCTGAATTTCGGGTTTTTCTTATACCTAAAGGCAGTATGCACTGCGCTTAATGAAACGCTTCTATTTCTGCTATTTTTCCATCATGCAACTATTAAACCACTCTTCCTATTTATACTACCCATAGAAACCCTACCTCATTTTCTCTTGTTGCCTCTTATTTTTCGACTTATTTCTAATAATAAACTAACGTCGTCTCATATGTTCTATGAAGCTTACTTTGCAAACAGCATAGTTTTAAATAATTTTTTTTTTAATTTCTTTTCAGAATAGAGCGTAGAGTTTTACTCTAGATTACAAACTACTCACAGCATTTGCGGTCTTAACAAAACCCTGTACAGAAAACGTCTAAATTTTGGCAAAGCAATCAAAAATTTGAAATGATTGGACTTTTTACTGAGCTCAATTGGAAGCTGCTTGAAGAATGATAGCGATTACTTTGAATAGGTATTGTCCGCCATAGAGAGTAATTTATCTGTTAATGATACGAAGAAGGGGTGGGACAGCGTTGATATAATTTCAGGTAACTTCCACATTTAACTTTGTAAATATAATCTAAGGTGATCGTATGTATGTATGAACTTATAGGCGGTGTTACAACGCATTGCGAAACAATGGAATATAGCTGAACTTCGACAGGGGTAATAGAGCTGAGTGAGAATATCCGCTCCTAACACCATAGAAGACCTATTCGATAGAAGGCATAAGATACGTATAAATAAGACTGAACAATTTTGTAATCATTAAAAAGTGTAACTAAACTTGATTAAATCCGAGCAAAACCTTCACATTTTTTTGGATATATTTATAGGAAAAAATGTTTATGATTCTAGGCACAAGCAAGCACCAAATTAAGGTAATCTTTCCAACGATTAAGAATAGAAAAATATCTTCTCTCTGAAAAATCCAATTTATAATATGGCATATTGTTAGGATATACATATGCAAGCATATCTTTTTTGAGATTCGCACAATATTTGGTGATTGAAGTTTGTTTAAACAATTCCAACCCAAAAATTGCAGATCAGCTAGGAAAAAAACGCCTAAAGAAGGTGGGCATTATTTATATTCCATCAGGTTCATTCCCGCCGGAAATTTAAAATAATTACAACGGCCCTAAAGAGAAATATCAGAAATGTACACTTTTCTGTTTAGCTACGACATTTAAGCTCTAGCATATTTCTTCTATTAAATGTTGCTGCTGTTTTCCATACAGAAGTCGGTTTTTATTTAATATTTACTTCCCTGCCTGTAACATGAAATTGTTGAAATAATTCTTATTACAGAACTATAGTCCAGAAAACAAAAAATAGTACCATAATTGTTTAAAACCTAAAATTGTCAATGTCACTCACCACGTATCTAAATCAATATATTGGCTGATTTCTTCATCTCGGAGAGGTTAGATGGTATTTAACCATGTGGACATTGAGTGAGTAGATGATCTCGTTTCGGATCAAAGGCTATTCCTGAGTCTTCGACTTAATTACCAAACAGAAAAGTAAACAAACCCCAACTATTATAGGTATGGCTTCAAATCTTTACAGAAAGACGAGACTTGAAACAAAGGGAGATCCAAAATCATAAATACAACACCTCAATCAATATGTACGGACATTAGAAATGCAACAGATAAAAGAGTATTTAATCGAAAATACCTAATGAATACTTCTGAATCAAGTGAGGATTACAGGTAGGCATCATCGATTTCTTCAATGGACTGAGTACGACTAGAAGACGATTGACAGATGCGTCCGTTGTTCATGGACCACCTGCCGAGAATGCGCAATGACAATGGGTGCAATGATATGAGGAATGCTTCGATAATATTTTGCAATAATTTTCCAAGGTCATGACATTTTGTCTGATATTCTGATATTAATCCTAAACGCGTTCATCACGGATGCTTCATTCTGTGTAGAGCTATGCTATCGATTGACAGACATTATTACTAAAATCATCCCCATGGAAAAAAACTCTCATCCCGTTTTAGTGGGCTTTAGCTATTAATGAGGGCAGATAAATGGCAATGATCCTCAGGGCGAAGTGAAACTGAAACAAAACAAATAACAAAGGCAAGCGGATAGCTGCTATGGACTTGTCATTTGCACAGCATTAAGTGTGATGATAATGAAACTGAAGCATAGTATCACTATGTGGATGCCTTGTACTCAACCAAGGAGTTAACAGGAGATAAACGAGCGGACATTTTCCATCACGAAAAAAGCCGGAGGTAATATTTGAGGATTGAAATCAGACGTTATGTACTGAAAATACCAAATCGCTGTGACGTCCATGGTCACCTATAGAGTATAGTATAGTAGTCAAGAGTAGGGGCAGGAGGAAGCTGTTAAGGAAAAGTCTTGCTAGGACCTGCATTTTGTTTGCCATGAAGAGCACACCCACTCTTGCCCTAGAAGGCTGCTGTAATTGCCACTATTGGACCTTGTAATAAATGGAGAAGTGAGGCAGGCCGCATATAGGTTAAAGGTGAATGTCATGTGGGCTACCTGTAGCATACGAGTATAGAAAAATCACTAACGAAATCAATCTTGGGGGATGAACAGTGATTTTACCTCATGACGCAATTTGAAACGGTTGGAATCACTGGAGTGATAACCATCTAAGGAACCAGATACTGTAATAAACAAATGAATTTAAAGCACAAAACGGGACTAAGGCTGGAATACACTCTTTTTCAGGCAATAAACATGACACGTATGCGATAAACATGTGCCCCAGATTAATTTGCGGAAAAAATTTGTATAAGCGTGGTAATGCCCATATTCTCCGGCATAGTCGGACTGCATTAAAAGCTATTATTTCATCCCAAGCTAGATCTTAACTGGCACGGAAATATCAATAAAACAGAAAAAAAAGCGAAAACGGGGAACACAAAGATATTGATGGTAATCTGGGGCACATGTTTATCGCATACGTGTTATGTTTATTGCCTGAAAAAGAGTGTATTCCAGCCTTAGTCCCGTTTTGTGCTTTAAATTCATTTGTTTACTACAGTATCTGGTTCCTTAGATGGTTATCACTCCAGTGATTCCAACTTGTAAGAGAAGAATCCCAACCATCATTTGTGATATTGGAGTCTGTATTTGGAAGTCGTAGCTGTGAGAATCATATAAAATTGGGAGCTTAAGAAACAAGCGAACAGTATGCAATTTAATATCACAGAATATACGGCGGATTAAAGCAGCCGAAACTTTGAAACTAGCCAAACTTAGAATGAAGATACTGATAATTTTAATGACGCCACGTCCCACTTCATCCCATCCTCTCGTGATAAAAGCATACCACCCTGAAGAAGGACTCGATCAGGTGCACCTAGCGAAAAGATATCTTATTTTAGTAGCTAGGATGGAACTTTTCATGTAATATTCGTAGAATATACAATTAGCCAACATGCTGCTCTATAAGGATACGACTATATAATCCAATTCTATACAAAGCACCATCCCTACTTTATCCATTGACTCCAAAATATCGCTCAAAAGAGGGAGGCGGATTGAAGGCGATGTTCTGTGGCATATGTCTTGTTTGGAATGTCGCGTGATTGACCATGTTGACCACTACAATAGCAGCAAATGAGTTTCAATAGAAAATAGTTGATGAATTGTGTTATGTATGCTCTATACAAAAAAAGTAAATGGAAAATGAACTGAAAAATTAAATTGAAGGAGCTAAAATTGGTGCCCTGCTCCGCTGAAAAACCAAACTTCCCTTATATTTCAAAATACTTTCGTTTCTTTCCGGATAAAAATAATAATAATCGTTAGCGCAACAATCCATATTGGATCAGGGCCTTGAAGTGTGTTAGAGCACTTCATTTAAGACCATAACGATACACTGTAGGAGGCAATGTGGTTAGTATTGCGCCCGCTCGAGATTATTACCTGGATTTGATCCAGGTACTCATTCACAGCTGAGTTGACTGGTATCCGACGTCAAATCACGATGCCAAATTTAATTGGAAACATTATGAAAATTAAAGTAGACCAGACTTAAGCAACGTGAAATGCACAGTAAAATTATCAAACTAACTTTGCATTAGACAGTTTCACCGGAACATTATTCAAACAAGCCAGAATAAGCTTCTTTGAATGATAATTGGGGTAGGATCTTATTTAATTCAATGGGATAATGAAATTATTCAAGAAACTTTCTTAGCTAAAAGTGTGAATTAAAGAAGTAAAAGATGATTCCTATCCCATACCAACGTTGAACTCCTAGATTAAACTCCAAGAAATAGCGTAAACAGAGGAATGCCATTCCTTCTGTACATAAAGCAACAAATAAATTGATTTTCCACGCGCAAATTATAAGTGCTTTGCCAATAGTTTAAAAAAATCAATTAGAAAAAAAAACAAACTCGAGCAATGTGGAGGTTTTGCGTAAATTGCATTTGTTTTTTCGGAAGCGAGCGATGCATAATGCATATGTTGAAAAATACGTACATTCAAAGAAGCTCCAGGGATCCTAATAGAATTTCTGTTCTTTTATATGGCTTATGTTTAAAATTGCGTTTGAACGTTGTCATAAGATCTTTTTTATATGATAATATTCATTTTAGTGTTTATTTAACTTTCTAGTTACTGAATACAAAAGTAGCAACTTATAAAAACATAATATCGCTTTGGCAGCAATAATTGTAAAAGGATAATGCTTAATTGCTTATTTTTGAATTCTTATCAATATTTTTTTTTTACTGTTCTTTGGGTGAAATCTTCAGAAAAATCTCTTAATCTAGGTTCACTAAAATGTTTAATGGTTTCAATCTTCTCTATATTTAAAATATAACATCACATTATTTTTGAATTATCTTTACTTTCATTTTCTAGGTTTATTTTTTATACTTTTTTGAATTAATTCTCTTTGTCTGGTTTTATTAAGTTTAAATTCTCATTAAAATTACAGTTGAATGTTAATTATGAATAGAATTTATAAGAATTACGACTAAATTAAAAAAAAAAGTAGGCAAAGCAGCGATAAATATAGTTTCATGGCTTTCTATACCAAAATAGGGTAGAGAGATAGCATAAATAACCAATGCTTCGAACTTAAAATCAATATATTCGATCTTTTCCTTGAACTACGACTTCCAATACTTCTCAATGGAGTAGCTTCTATGTGTAGCTGAATGTGGCAAATTTGGCGAACATATTTTAAACCTTTTACCTTATGGTAATTTGTACATTAAAAATATATATATTGATTATGTACATATTTCTAATTAAGTTATATAACATTCCTATTTAACAGCGTGGTTTTTTATTTTTCCGGTTGATACTTTTTATCTTTTTTACAGATACTAATTTGAATTTTTCTCAATTGAACTCCAATCATGAATAGTATATAATATAGTCTTATTTAAACATTTTTTTTGAATCGTAAAGAACCTGCCGATTCATGTTTTTCTTTTGCTTCAACTCTACGCTATCTTAAAAACTAAATCTATTTGACGAAGAAACGATGATTCGCAGAGCACCAAAATATTGTGTTTCTGAGTATGATTGTTTTGTTCGGGGTACACTCATGGAACTAAAAGTTAACCTTTACAAATAAGAATGAAATGAGTATAATCTTGAAGGAATCGTCGAGGAGTATTTTCATTGTATACTTCTTATGGGGTTCCCAATGGCATTCGTTGACTAAAGAGAAGCTGATGTCCCTCTGTAGCTAACTAGCTATCTAAGAAATTTCTTTTCTGTTATTCATAACATGAAAAACGCATGCCCAGTAGTCTTGTAAAATCGATCCTAACGAATGTTACATGGTATATGATTTTAGGTTCACACCACCTACTTCTGATAAAATTATTTGACACCAAAAACAAGTGACCTTCTATTCGTGCTTTAATAATGTATATTAAACAGCCATTGAGGCAATGGTTAAGAAATTGAAAGGGACCAGATATTGAAAATCTCGTTTTTTCGATCATCTTTGGCGTGTTAACATAACTACCAGGAGCCGCTCCAGGATTTATGGTTACTATCCTGGTACGGATGTTACAAGCGAAAATTGGCTTTGTTACTTGAATCTTTCTTCAAACAATTATTTTATTCAGATAATTTCGCTGTTTCTATTTATATTCAACGGATTGAAAAATAAAAATTGAAATCAAATAAAAAATTGAAAAAAATGACACGTTGTTATCAACAAAATGGCAAATTGAAATTTGGAAATTTTGACAGTTCTTATTAGCCTGAATCCCGAAAATACACAAAATATCTCGAACTAACATCATAAACATACAAATGTAATATCCTACAGTCTAGTCACTAGCAATTTACCCTACAAGTAGTATCCGGTTCTTTCATATCACACTTATCTGATATTCTTTTATACAGGATGTCATACAGGTAAATATATGTACACATATACACATATAAAAAATGTTAAATTTTCGGTACTCATTTCCTGGCACTACGTGAATATTTTTGCTCTTATGTTTAAAAGAATTTTCGTAGGGATAGAATATGTTTTTGGTTTTTTTCTCTCTTTACTCAATTTAAAATGAAATTGTTTGAGAAATAATATTCACTTTAAGGATATTTTTGGGAATAATACTGAAAAAAGATTTGTGTATGTCCATTTGCTTGAACCAACTTTAAATTTTCATTATAATCCAATTTGTTTGACAGATTGAAATTTTGTCAAACGTAGATATGAAGATAAATTAAATACAGTGTAATATAATTTTGATTCTATGCAGAAGTACTAGTAGTCAACGACTTCCATTTTGAAATTGCTTGGTACACTCAAGTAATTTCCCACGGGCTGAGAATTTCTGGTTCGTATCGTAGGCGGTTCATCGTCGTCATCAGAATAGTTTCGTATGGGACCACCCAAGGCTGGACCACTGAAATCATCGTCATCCTCCTGTTACGTGTAATAAAAGTTGCATAAGTTTCTGGTAAACTCTAACGAGTATCTGAATAAGACTGATAAACTTAAAAATGCATCTGCCGCATTTCAGTTTTTTCTGGATGCAATGAAATGTTTTTTCGATCAAATTTATGTGCATGCAATTAAAAGATAAATCATTCTGATTTGTTAATGCTCATATCAAAAGTGCAATAAATTAAATATATGATAACAAAACTATAAATGAAAGTTTGCTGAAATCATATTGAAGCAATTTAGTAACCAGAAAATTTTCACTAATATTTCGGAGTAAATATTATATAAAATTTATGTATAATGAATTATAACAGGAAAAGGATAGGGTTTTTTGACATGTGCTTCCACGTCCGCTACATAAGGCGGTATGATATTATTACTCCTACATTAATTTCACCACATCGTACATTGATTTCCACGGATCATTACCACTCGAAGAAACTAAGTATCCAATCTGTTCGTTTCGCCCTTTCACACCCTAATTAAATTGTGGAAAGTGTAGAAACTTTATTAACAAAACCTAAATTTGAGAAATTAGAGAAAGAATTCGGTGCTGGAGTTTAGGATAGTCGCCGAAAAATGCATATTTTTGGAAAAAAAAATCAGTAAACGGGTTTTTGAATTTTTTCATTTTAGGTATGAGATAAGAGTTAAGATTTTCTTACCAGTTCGAATGTGTTCAAATAAAAAGCTGCAAGTGGTGAGTAGTTTTTCTTGCTTATATTTTCAAGCATATTTCCACATCTTATGAAAAATTTACGATAATTTGTACGCATTCAAATGGCGAAAAATATAGTACAAACTATCCATGCGGGAGTTGGAGTGTTATTTAATGAAAGATCTCGAGGATATGAGAAAGATAATAATCAGGAAAACTTGGATACTATTGGAATCCTACCCTTAAGTGTCCGGAACTTACTATCAAATTTTCTCTTTTGTCGCTCTCCCCTCTTATCTACCAAAACTTTGTCTTTGGGTTAATCTTAGACATTGGTAAATGAAAAATCATTTGATCAAAATACAGTGAGTTTAGGGGAATTACTTTTCCTTTTGTGTAAACACAAAACCTTATTAAAATCGGTTTACTGTCTGTCTGTCTGACCGTCACACGCATTTTTCTCGGAGACGGTTATAGCAGTTGACACCAAATTTGGTAGAAAGGTGGGAACTGTGAACGCTCACGCATACAGTGAATTACATCCTTTTACGTCGAATTTAAGGGGGGTCCCCATACATGCAAAAGGGGGGTGTAAAATTTTTTTTCATCAAATATAGTCATGTGGGGTATCAAATTAAAGGTCTCGATTAGTACTTTTTAAAGCTTAGTTTTGACATTCGTTGGAAGGGTGGGGAGCGCGGGGGGTTGAAAGTGATCACTTCTTTAAGGGGGCCATTCCCAGAAACTACCCAACCGAAAAATCTGAAAAAAATCAGGAGGCTGCCACTATATGGTGCCTGGGCTCCGAAATACCTTCCATGCCGATATCTGTTTAAATAAAGTTAATAATAGTGTATTACTACAATTTTTTTGTAATTGGTTAGAAACCCCCCTTAAGTTCATCCTAGTACCATGAAATTGCAGTGATTATAGCCTATATATAGAGCATGATCTTACCAAGTTTGATGGAAATCGCACTATTACTAACAAAGTTATAATACCTCAAATTTGTTGCTTCTTTGAAAATTGAAGACTATGAATGTCAATATCACCCGAAATTGGATCCTCTCACATAATATATGGATATATTACGTGCTACGTACTAAGAAATACACAAAACCTTTCGTACCTGAAGCGTCCAGCTTCCGGTTTCCCGACTTGTTTTTTATTAGGTGCAGCGCATTTAGTTCTACGAGTGAGAGGTGTGACAAACCCGATTCAGAATAGTCGACTCAACTGACGAACGGGACAAGGGGTGAAAAGTAAGAGTTTTGGGCAACGACCAACATACATTTCCTGGCCACATTATTAGACTATCACTATCGTTTTTTTCACGTTATCGAAATAATTACATGATTTATAAGAAATACATTTAGTGCAATTGAGGACTACACATGCTAGATTTTACCGGTATTGCAGTGCCGGAGGTGTTTGCAATTACATTTTCGATTTTCATGTAACGTGATATTAAAGTATTCGACTTTCTGCTTTCTTGATATTTATTGAATAATTCATCAAATTGCAAAATTTTATCATGGGCCAAGAATGGGTTTAGATCGTTTATTGCGAAAATGTATTGTAATTGTAAGTTAGTGTATGCCGATTAAAGAGGAACCAAAAAGGAGGAAAGATCAGGAAGGTAGTCATTTTTCACACCAAGGGCAGAAAAATATCTTACAAAAATTTGTTTAGAGAACAGATCAAATCTCATTCGAAAGACGCCAATATTAACGTTGTCGAACGCACTGTAAGAAGAAAATTAAAGGATTTGGATTTTAAGGCCGAAAAAGCCTAAACAAGCAAGTGCGATAAAAATAAAACGATTAAAGTGAGCAAAGCAACGTTCTGATCAAGTTGTGAACTCCTGGGGATGGCTGACTTTCCATTTGATTTATTATAAACGACCATCATCACATCTTAATAGAAACAAATCTATTTTAGCACTTGAACTTTGTTGCAAAACAAAGCCTTATTAAAATCAGTCTGCCACAGACAATTTTCTCAGAAACGGTTACACTTATTGATACTAAATTCCATAGATAAGTTGAACTATGAATCCCACCGCATTCGGTGAATTACATTGCTGCACGTTGAACTTAAGGGACATCCCCATACACTTAAGAAGAGTTTAAAAAAAAATTCAAGGCAATTATATAGGTTTTAATATAAAGTATCATTCTGACGACTTTGGTGGAAATCCTGTCAACACGGTTATAGTAGGTGAAACTTGCTCTTCCCCGTCAAATTATTGTATTATTTTCTAAGGGATAAAATGCCAGCACCGCATCGAATCGAATATCGAGTATGGTCAACGTATATACACTACTACTGTATAAATGGAATCATTGTGTACCCAAATATTCTTACATAATTAATCAACAAATCCTTTTATACCTAAAGCGTCAAACTTCCAGCTTTCGACTCGTTATAGATCTATTTCGGCGATAGAAGTTTGAGATTTAAGTCATTTTTTGCGTCGTCGGCGAGGGCAGGAGTTTCATTCCGACTGTTATCCAGACCGAAAAATACCCCACAAAAATAATGATATGATCTGTTATCAGTAGCAAGAGCATTGGATGCGTTTACACTGTAAAAGACACAATAAGACAAGACGGCAAGAAAAAAGTCCTATAAAGTTGATTGCTGCCGTAGATCAAAGTATGGTTTCTGGATAGGGAATCATTCCTTTTTATGCAAGGATTATCCCTCGGAGACCACCTTGTGGGTGGGGGAACTTGTGGTATTTTACTACTACACTAAGGGTGTCCAAAAAGACATGAAAATGAAAGCAATGGATCGTAACTCTTCAAGTGGTAAGAAGTTACGGACTTCGAATCAATTGGCGATTTTGAGAAATTAGGTCGTGACCGAGGCACAAGTTTTGGAAGCCTCACCACTAGATGTATATTCCCTCACGAAGAAATCTGTGGAAAACAGGCTCCCCACTTCAGTGGAAAATCTGCATAGCAAATGATAGTACAGCAACTCCCTTAATGAAAGAAATTTGAAACCTCACTGCAGCCGGCCTGTTGGTGACACTGTTGCCTAACTCTTTCAGAAAACGGCAGAGAAGGCTCGGCAGAAGGAAACTTCAGCCGCAAAAGAGAAGGGACTGCAGGTTTGCCTGTCAAAACCTTTTCCTCTGCCTCTACCAGGTGATGTGGACGCAATTAATGTAATTCCAGTAAGAAGAAATAAATCCATACAGTCGGGACACCGTGAACTTGGGAAGGCTCCTAGCCGACGACAACGGAAGGCATTACGAAAGAAGACGTAGTTTCTTGAGAATGAGGACATGGGCATTGCTACGCCACCAAGTGTGGCGATATCCAGAGAAATCGGACGCAAAAAAGCGGAACTTTCGGCGGAAGGTGAGAACAAGCTGGTAACCATCCTGGACGCAGCAGACTTTTCAGTGAGCGGCAGTTTCCATAGTAGATTATTTTTATGTTAACACACATAAAGGTTAATCAAATTAACCCTAACTGGAATACTAAAGCCTCTTCATATCTGCTGGCAATAAGGCTGGCAAAATTGCAGGACTGTCCTTATATATTTCTGGTTCAACAGCCATGGATTCGTTTTAATAAAATCTGTAAATCAGTAAAGGGGGCTAGGATCATCATTTTCGTTGAAATGTCTGGAGAGATTGGTTGATCGTCACATTCGCGAGAAGGCGTTAAGGTCACACCCACTAAATGAAAACCATCATGCTCACCACGTGGAAAGTTCTGAGTCTGGTCTTCATTCTCTGGTAATATGCATACGCATACGCATACGCTTTAAATATATATAAATTGTAAAAATATACGTAATATATATAAAAAAATTACTAATTACGATATTATTTTATTTTTTATTTAGCTTCCAGCTGTCTAAATGTATCAGAGGCACATATCAGGGTCCACCCTTATCCACTTTCAATTTTATAAAACAGTGCGGTTTAAACATGTTAGGCATATTGGATACTAATGTGCAAGAGGGACTGCGGCTATAATCTACATTACACATGCATTTACCCACAAAGCCCAATAGTCACTGAAGAAAGAAAGAATCATGCAATTTCCAAATGGAAAGCCTTGTAAAGTACGTGTTCATTAGAAGATACAGTCAAACTCAATTAGGGATGTGTATCTATAGACGCATTTTTTATAATAAAAACTAATTGATTCTCCGCAATGAACTGATTGAGTTCCGCTGGAGTTTGGATGCGCTACTAACATATAACATGCAAACCAGCTACTTATTATTACATTAAAATATTGAACATTCATGTTAGTAATTACCCGTCAAAATGAATTTCTGTATTGTCAATAATCGTTTTCTATTTTTTGTGTGATCTTTGTCGATTTTCATTATGAATACTTTCTTTTTAATTCTAATAAAACCTTTGATGAGTATTCTTCTCGTGTATAATTTACAGACTATCCGATGATTAATATTAAGCTTATACACCCTTGTCTCTAGTAATTGTTTTCCTCTTTTAGTGATGGTTTTTTTATCTTACATAATCTTAGCAATGGAGAAAGCTTAATGATTTTTCGCTTTCCTTATTCTCAGGTTTTACGTCTTATTTTCGAATATTTGGAACATCATTTAATACTATTAGTTCGAAGGACATATTCTGAGTTTTAGTTCCTGAACTAATATTTCAATTGCTAGTGAGTCTCAATTTTCAGGCTGCTTTCTTCTTACTAGAGAAATGCCCTCATTGTAAACGAGTAGGAGGGCTAAATCTCATTGTTCTTCATCTTTTCCGAGAATAAAATATGCATAGGTTATTTGGATGTAAAATGCTTGATTATGATGCATGTTTTATACTGAATTTTAGCTTTTTTTCAACTGTCTTGCTATGGATTGCTTGAACGCTGCGGTCAGTTCGCATCTTTTCTTTGATCTGTTTTGTTTATTGAAGTCGTATTCGGCCATGTGGAGGTATACTGTTGATGAGCAGGCGTTTTCAAAGCAACAACACTGATATCGATGATGATAGCGATACTTTCTAGTTCTATATGCAATGAATTTGATGGATTTTTTATAAGTACTATTTATTATTTCTTTAGTCGGTTGTTTATTATATCACTTTTGATCAGATGTTGCAGTTCATTGAGAATAGAGTGTGCTCGCAATAACCGTGGGAGTAACTGTAAGATCACTTTTTGATCTATAACTTTTCAAATGAAATAGAATATACAAGAGTACATTGAGCTGGGTCATTATTTTTTTATTTGCGTAAACGTTCTCTAACACCGATTTGATTGATTTTAAAGTTTAAGTCGGAAAAGAATAACTTACAATTTAAATTTCATATTTTGAAACAGTCAAAACTACTAATAATTCTAATTTAATTTTTGGTGATGATTTTAGGTGTTGTCCCGGAGGAATGAGCCAAGGACTCTGTTTTGCATTTTTTTAATGAAGCAATCAGATTATTATATTTGAAAAGCTCGTAATTGAGAGCTGTAGTTGTTGGTACTATCCGTCTTATGCATTCGCAAACATGTATATATATAATATGCAAGGAAAGTAAAACTTAGGTTAAAATGTTCCAGAAAACTATCGCTAAAAGATTAAACAGTGTATATTGTGAGAAGTATTATCTGCATATTCCTAGAGTAACCTTCAGTAATACTGAAGTGAAAATAAGGTACCTGGGAATGTGATCGTCCCTGATAAGGGTGTCACAAGAGCTATAGCTATAGAATAAAAATGAAACAGAGAAATCTTTTTCAGAGGAATTCAAATTGATAAAGAACTGCAAATTAAAGTGGCCTTAATGCAATATTGCTATGAACTATTTAGATTTTTTTAGGGGAAACCGCACTGTGAGACTCAGTACTTCTTTATGTCAGAGATAAGTAATTTATTATAAAAAATGGGTAATAGTATGACCGATAGTTTTCCGTTTCTAGGGGAAGAGTACTTTTTCACATTCACCAAAAATTAAATTAACGAAACCCCTCTTCTTACTTTTTCTTGTAAAGAAATTAACGAACTGAACATCTTCTCTACAAAATTACAGAATTTTCTGAAATTTTCACTTACGTCGAAGTCGCCGATCGTAAATCGTGTTGCAGTCAAAGAGTCATGTGGTGGAAGATCAGGACTCACAACCTATTTTTTTAGTAGACATTGATTTGTTATTTATTACAAACTATGTAGTTAGCACAGTATATATTCTAGTGATCAGTAATTTATAGTGAAACACAGTAAAAGCCTTGAATGAAATCTTTGACTAACTGATATAAGGACAAAACCAAACACAGAACATATTTTTGTATATGAATGTGCTATATCTAAAAGAGTGAAAGTGGATTTATCAATTATTATCATTTGGAACGGATATACACGCGAAACATAGGCTTACATTTGTTCATTTTGAACTTCAACGATATTATGGGCTCTACTCTCTACTCTTTTTGATATACTTATTTTATACAAGATCAACAAAACAGTGTCCGGAGCGAATGGAGTATATGGAATAAATCATATTACAGACATGTGTTTTGTTTTCTAGCAACCAAATGCTTACATCGTCCTCGTCGATCATTTCCTTCGTGGAAGCTGTGGTCTCATTACGACGAATTGATCCTTGATGAATATCCAAGTCATATTTCAGACATTGGAAGCTTCTCAGCAGGAACACAACAGGAATTGGTAAGATTCCTGCCAAAATCATGATCAATGCTATTGCCATAACCCAATTGGGATAATTTGTTTGCACAACAGCACCCTTTAATGTCAAAGCAAATGTGGTTAATGTAATAAATTAGAGTAAATGTTGAGCTACATACCAATTCTGCACTCCACGCACTATAGGTTGGATTTTTGATGATCATGAATACGACTGATGCAATCAAAATACACAACATGATGGCAGGTCCAATGTACCTCCAGCACAATTGCCAATAAAGGCCAGGTCGGTATCCGGTCATTTGATAAATGTCTTCGGTGAACCTGGTAAATTTAGGAAAAATGGAAATTAAAGAATGAATTAGTGAATGATATAGCGTGGACTTTTCAATATAGTCACGAAAATATTAACAAGTTAAAATTTGAAAACTCGACTTACTTCTCATGTCCGTAAACATATATCACTGCAATAGCCTCCATTAATGCCACCACCACTAAGCCTAACGTGCCAGCAAATGAATCGAACATTTTTAGCCAATATTCACCAGCGCCCGTACAAAATATAAATCCAACTAAGAAGCAAAATATACAAACCACCGCAGTAACGTGTTGTTTTTTCACACGTTTGACAATGTCGATATCGAACAGAGTACATAGCATGCCTTCCAAAATTCCGATTTGTGATCCTAGACCCAGTGATAGTAGCATAGTGAAGAAAAGTATCGCCCAGAATGGTGCGCCAGGTAATTCGACAATTGCTTGGGTAAAAACAATAAAAGCTAAACCAGTTCCTTCAGCGGCCTGTGGTTAGATATAGATAGATATTAAAATAAGGTGATGGGTTTTGAGCGTTGTATCCTTATGCGCCGAAAGCAATCAATCGAGCACAAATTTCTCCAACGAATTGCCTCAACCAATTAAGATAAAAATTTATTTAAATAATTCATTAGTTATCACTCACATTATCGAGCTGGGTAGAAAGACTGCAGTTTTCCATTTCCCAAGTTGTTGTGAAGTTTGGGCTTAAACTAGCCATAGCGTTTTCATATACCTCCGTTGATACATTTTTGGACGGAATTAATTTGTGATTGAACAGAATTCCTTTATTACTAGAAAAGAGAAAAATAAATAGAGATATCCCATCAAGGAAGTCAAAAATAAATTTTGAATTCATTTAACAATCTCAAACAATTTTATAGTTCCTTATTGGCTACTACAGGTGGCCATATACATTTTTTTGCGGAATGAGGTTATCAGAAGCTGTTCTTAATAAACCTATCTTGAAAGAAGAGATAAGTAGTGGACAAGCATCTCAGACAATGCCATGGCTTAAGTGATTGAATGAACCACCTCTGGGACGGGGCTGCTTATTAAAGAAGCTAATATTGAAATGCAAACCTATTGGATAAAAATTGAACAAGCTTTGCTGCACACTAGTTTGATACATAATTCTGAAATGTATTTCGTTGCGGGAAAGGTATAGGTCTATTGATTTTTTCGGTCTATCCTCCTATCCACGGTTCACAAAAAAATTCTGCAAAATATGGATGCTGTTTTGCGACATCCTTTCTGAGCGATATAAGATCTTTCTTTTAATGCTGAGTGATTTGTAGATTCAACAAATTCCTAATGAATTTCAATTCAACTGTGTTTCGTTATCATCGTAATGCAATGCGCCATAAGCCTACAACATTTTTTTTCACCAAATATAGTCATGTGGGGTATCAAATGAAAGGTCTCGGTTAATACCTTCCGAAGTTTTGACATTTGTTGGAAAAGGGGAGTTCGGGTCGAAAGTGATCATTCATTTAACGGGGCTATGCTCAGAAACTGCCCAACCGAAAAATCTGAAAAAAAACAAGAGGCTGCCACTACATGGTGGCTAGGCTCCCAAATACCTTTCATACCGATATCCCTTCAAATAAAGTTAATAATAGTATGTTACTATAATTTTTAGTAAATGGCTGCAGATCTCCCCTTAAGCTCATCTTAGCACCACGAAATTGCAGTAATGTAGGGTATAATATAGAGCTTGATCCTACCGCACTAATACTAACAAAATTATAATAGATCAAAGTTGTCACTCCTTTGGAAACTCAAGATTTTGAATGTCAATATCACCCGAAAGCGAATATTCTCACATAATATATGCGTATATTACGTGTTACATACTAATGGGACAAATTCTTTATAAAAGAAATGCACAAAATCTTTCATACCTAAAGTGTCCAGCTTTCGGTTTCCCGACTTGTTTAATTTACTTATACTGATAGTCATCAAAGTAAAGTATGAACATATGATTATAAGGCCCCCTCTGCCCCCCCCCCCCCCTCCATGTTTAGCTTTCCATTCTAGTGTTGTATTGCATTTGGATGCCTATCATACTTGAAGTCAGTTGAAAAGGTGGCATTACATCTTGCTTTATGGTATTGCCTAAAGATGACAACTGAATTGAAGAAAAGCTAAGACTTTTAAAGGGGTCATCCCGTGTAAAGGCCGTTTTTTTTGTCTTTTTTATTAGAAATTTTTTGTGAAGAACTGGATAAAGATACAAATACGAATTTTTCGCCATAGATTTAGTAATATCTTGGGCGTGTATAGTAATTTTTCCAGCCCGATCGCATAGTTCGTTATTGAAATACAGAGAAATTTATACACCCATCTCCAAAAAAGGTGTTTTCTGCTGCCACACTAGAGGGCGCAGCGATCATCTTAAAGAAAAAAGTAAACGGCATTTTAACGTACAGACTTAACTACAGTCCGCAAACTAGTAATATTAAAAAATATTAAAAGCTAAATTATTGGTGCCGTGTTAAGTTTTTTTGTGAATTTTGGTGATTTTTCGCGGCTTCGTTAATGAACATAAAAAAGTACTAATTGAATCGCAATTATTCTAATTTGCGGACCGTAGAAATATGTTCTGAATAAGTCTTGAAAATTTCAAAGAATTTCTTTGAATAGAGTTTGGGCTTTGGTGGCAGCCGATTTTCAACATGCAGTTTCGAGAAAAACGCATATAAAAAGTAGAATGCTATTTTTAGCCATAAAACCTTAACTGGCCATTAATCTGCTATACCTAGTCCACAAACCTTAGGTTTATACAAGACACACATGTACTGCCTTGGCTTCACTTCTTGTCCTATTAGCGAAGTCATTCGGACCGATAAATACAAGCTTTATTACGGCGATCGACATAAATCTGGCATGTGACTTATCACGTGTTTAACACTATAATTTCCGAACGACTCCCAATATCAAAAAAATACTTTGCCCATATATTTTACACTATGTCTAGATACAATTGATGCAAAAAATTAGATTCCTCGGATCCGACACACGGGATGACCCCCTTAGTGGATTGGAAATGGACAAATTTTATTTGGTTAAATCTTTGTGATCGCACTTCTGTTTTTTGTTGTAGAGTCAACAACATAATAGATAGAGCAATTAGAGTGGCAATGAATATAGCAATTCTGTTGATTTGGATAAAAAATATAAGACAAAATAAGGTCAATAATCGCATTACTTATGAATCTATTAGAATGGGATACTAGTATACGCGTAATGGAAATAAAAACTTCGAACCATAGAACTAAACAAACAATATTTGTTTTATTTAAAATTAACCAAATTAGTGGTAATTTTGGTTATTTATTGAATACTTACACTTCAATACATCGTTCGACATTCACTGTAGCTTTGAATCCCAAAATAGCAAATATTACAACGCTGGCATATATTGCAGTGATTGCATTGCAGACTGACACTAGGACGACATCTCGAACGCAATTATTCTTTGGTGGATTATAACTTCCGAAGGCTATTAACGATCCAAATGCGAGACCGAATGAATAGAATACCTGAGTTGCAGCATCCAACCATACTGTTGGATTAGCTAATTTCTCGACTTTCGGTGTATACATGTGCATGAGTCCTGCTCCTGCTCCTTTTAATGTTATTCCCCTCACGAAAAATATAGTTAACACAATATAGGGGAAAAGTGATGTGAAATAAACCACATTCCCTGAACTTTGAATGCCTTTCATTACAATGAAAAATACAACTGTCCATGATAGGAGCAGGCATAAGACAATCCACCATTTTAGGCCACCAGGCTCTTCCATAGAAGGAGCTGCATCAAGAGTTGTTCGATACCAAAAATAAGCTGTCTCTGACGATCGCGCGCATTCGGGCACTTCGCTGCCATTTATCATTGGACATGATGACCATGGTAAGGGAAACTGAAAAGTGAATAGAATTAGCAAACTATGTATGTAAGGCGTAAAACAAATGAAAAGGAAACTATATTATCGAATAAGGTCAGTAATAACGAAAACTATCATGCTATATTCGAGTGCTCATTTTACTGCTGGAGTAAAAGAACAGGGGGGACCTTCATCATGGACTCTATCTTAAGGTTTGAATCCTAGTATGAATTGACTACTTACCCGAAAACTGTTGAACAAGTAGAAGAAACACCACGTAATGATAACATTGTAATAAAGCGCAACGAATAGTGTTACAATGCATGACGATATTCCAATTCCACCCAGCCAAGGATGAATAGTATTCCATACGCCTAATGCTCCCAAGCGCATACGTTGTCCAATACCAAGTTCAATAAGGAATAGCGGTATTCCCTCAAGTACTAACATTATCATGAATGGTATGAGGAAGGCACCTGAAACGAATGAGCATGGAAAATACATGTTAGCATATGGAATTTATTGAATGAAAATGTGTGTATTTCGTTTTACTAGATTTCCTTTATATCTAAATATTACAGGTAACATATTTTGGATAACTTGACGTCACTCAAGCTCCCTGGAAACTATTCATGCAAGCATAATGAAACATTTCCACATAAATGTATGGAATAATTTGGATTGCAGTAAGTCATGGTAAAGCCTTTTCCTAGTCACATACGTATTTACTTGTTTTTCCCGGAGAGAAAATAGTATTAATGAAACACGGATGTAATGAATAATATGAGAAACTGGAACACAATCGAAATGAGGCGGAAGGAAACATCCACGCACATAGTAAGACATGTGGCTACAATTATTGGTGCTCATTCCACCTAGTATGTGTATTCGTTGGCGAAAGGAATAATAAAATGAATACTTTTCTGAAGGTGGCTGAAGATTCGGTACGTAAAAAGAAAATATATCATTTGAATTCCGACGACTACGTCTCATTGCTTTTTATATTAAATCTTCAATAAATCCGCAGACTTATATGTTAAGGCGAAGAAGCATCATTAAATATAATAAGATATTCATCAAGCGTACAAGCACGGACTTTATTTTACGAAATGAATAAACTTCTAAGGATGTACGGATATATATATGAAGAGTTATTTGTTCACCTCCAAAAATTCATTACTTGGTTTATTAAGGGGTTATATACAGCTGCAGTGAATGTTATAACCTTCACTCGATTTTTTTCAACAGCATAGTACTGTTACCAACATCAATTAATACACATTGTGGTGTACTTGTAAAAGTTTTTTTTTTAAGAAAAAATATTATTATATTAATTAAGTATCTACAGCTAATTTCTAAGAATTTTTTTCGGGAATGTTTTGCGGTGCACACGATAACGATTAATCCGAAATCAGAATTTTAGAGAGTTATCGTTAGTATATCGTACTATCTAGGGGCTGCACGAAGGATTTGTCATAATTCTAACTTTTAAAATATGGCAACGGTTTCAAAAAAAAACAAGTCGGGAAACCGGAAGCTGGGCGCTTCAGGTATGAAAGGTTTTGTTTGCTTCTTCTGTGAGTATATTTAAGTGTAGAACTATTCCATTTGTACGTAGCCCGTTATGTATTTGCATTTAGCATATCTGACTACACACTTCAATGTGATATTGATATTTAGTTGCAGTAAATTTACAGGGGAGAGTCAACTTTGAGCTACTGTAATTTTGTTAGTAATAGTATGATTTTCATCTAGCTTGGGGATAATATGCTTCATATTATACTACTACCAACTTTTATAGCTCTGGGGTAAACTTAAGGGGGTTTTACTCAATTTCCCCAAAAATATGGTAATATACTATTATTAACTTAATTTGAACAGATATCGATATGGAGAGTATTTTGAAGCCTCCCCCGTCTTTTTAACAAATCTCAAAACTAAGACCGGCTTCGAAAAGTACTAATTGAGACCTTTCATTTGATACCCCACATGACTACATTCGCTAAAAAAAATTGTCCACCCCCCTTTTACATGTATGTAACCAATTCCGGCGCAACCTAGGAAGACAGGAGACGGAAGCTTATCGGCCCACCCGGAAAAGGCCACTAACCGCGCCGAAGAATCTACCTGGACTAAAGTATGATAGAAGGTAAGAAACGGTTGCAAAGGAGAGCCAGGCCAGACGCGCTGATCATAACAAAAACTAGCGAGCTGACGTACGCGGAGATTTTGCGTAAAGTAAACTAAGCGGTAATGTTACGCGTATCAGACGTACGCAGAAAGGTGATCTGTTGCTGGAGCTTAAAGCGGGTGAAGATGTAGGCGAAAACCTACGAAAAAAAATCGAAGTGGCACTAGGTGAGGCTGCGGCAATCAAAATGAGCAGAGATTCAGTGGGGATAGAATGTAAGGACTTGGACGAAATCGCCACGAAGTCGGAGATCTGTGAAGCCTTGCAATCTCAATTAGAACTACAGTCAGTGAGCGAGGCCAACGTGCTACGACTTAGGAAGGCGTACGGGGATACACAGATAGCGTCGACAAGTCTTCCTATCGAAGCAGCAAAAAAGGCGATAGCAGCAGGTAAAGTTCGTATTGGATGGGTGGTTTGCCGGATACGGGAGCAAAGTCAGGTGCATAAATGTTTTAAGTGCTGGCAGTTCAGCCACATTGCGAAAGCCTGTAACAGCTCACAATACAGATCTAGTCTGTGCCGCAAGTGCGGAGAGCGAGGCCATTTTGCGAAGGATTGCAACGGAAAGGCCAAATGCGTGTTCTGTATCGAAATGAAAAATAGCGACAGCGCCCACATTGCAGGAAGCAGTAATTGCCCAGTATTCAGAAAAGCGTTCATAAATAAGCACAAATGAAGTTTATGCA